>NC_048433.1:9959341-10259341 GCF_004353265.1 Vitis riparia | reverse complement strand
TTATAAAAGGGTTATTCAGATGGGAACTAAAGAAACCAAAAGGGGAAAGGTTGATTGTGGAGCTTGAAGAGACTTTGCAAGAGACAAGGAATTTTTAAAGTTAACATCTTTGAAGATAAAAAAAGCAAGGTAGGCATTCTCAAAATCTCCCATTACACTTCCTCCAGATACACCACAATGTACATTGATGCTAGGACCTGTGGTTCAATATTTTACCCTATCATAGAAGTCCGTCCATATGTTGTTTTCAAGCCCACTACACCACAAAGTGAAGAAGGAATACGAACTGAACCTGTCTTTTGGCATGAGTAATAAATAAGAGATTTAGATGGCATCTTGGAACAAAAGAAAGACAATTATAGGTCTAACATGTTTTATATATACAACCTCCACCATCAGTTCCCAGTGCAGCTGAACATAGTCCGGAAGCTACAAGTGCTGCTGGGCCTGAGGAAGATCCACCAGTATACCTTTCTGGTGCATGGGGGTTTCTTGTTGTTCTGCAACAAGGAGCAATTTATGAACATTGATCAACATTTTGAATCAATCAAGGAAGACAATTTTAAAAAAAAAAAAAAAAAAACTGGGTGGAGGTATAGGGAATGATGATAACCACACAGAATGGTTCGAAAAAAACTGATCTATCAAAATCTTGACAAAGAAACCCATGCTGCAAAATCTGATCCCATAACAAACATATATTGGTGTCTAGATCCAACACGTAATATAGTTATTACCTACGTATTTATTTGATCACAATAAAAAAGCAAACCAAAAATAAAAATAATAAAAAGTTCAGGTTGCGAGCCCAATCAATGTGTAGATGCTAAGACCAGAAGGAAATATTTTGCCTCTTTTACTCCATAATTCATCTTTTATGTTTCAAAAATATAATTTAATAATTATGTGGCTCATACCAGTAATAAAGAAATGAATAGGATGACATAGTGCCCAACAGATCACCTCTCAATGCATTTGAAAGCCTTAAAACCAGAACTGTGAACCTAATAAAATATTTTGAACACAAAGACAACAGACCATTGCTCAGCAATTAATAGCAGCACCAGTTTTTTCTCCTCTTAGTGTCTGTCAGACACTTGACTACTGGTAACTGCAAGTACTATTTCCTAATTTAGCTGATGGTTTTGGTGTCAAACCTGGTATCCATATTAAAAACTGATATACATGCTTGTTTTAATGTCAGTTAGCTCCTAAAGAAACATTTACCCATAATTTGGATTATTTCCACTGGTTCCCAGGCCCAACTCATGCATATTTGCCTTCCCCACAAAAATAACACCACAGCTACGCAGTCTTGAAACGCTAACTGCATCCTTTTCAACAGGACGAACCTCGTGCATCCATATTGTTGCACCTGTTGTCATAGATTGCTGAGCTAAATTGGCCAAGTCCTAAAGAGAGTTTAATTAGAAAATTAGGAAAACATTCACAATAATTTTACCCTTAGAAGGATGAGGTAAGCAATCTATATCATCCTTGATTGCCACAAAAATACCGTCCAAGATAGATAAGGGATTTCCTGCAAAACCAATGCCCATATGTGCTTTAGGTGAGTTTCAGAGTCTTAACCCATCTGCAGTTAATATAATCATACATGATAGCTCTGTTCAGATGTAAAGTAATTCCTTACACTTAGTGAGCTTGAAATAACAGCATTAATGTAAATATCTACATACAATTCAGCAATACCTTCCTGAAACCTTTGTGTAGAAGCTGCAGCTTGCTTTCTTAGGTCCTCAGCATCAAAAGAAACCAATAATGGTGCTGGGGGCTTCTTATTTCTGAACTCTTCCATAACTGAGATGAAGTGCTCTGCAACCTATAAACTGAAATTGGTATTCTTCCTTTCTAATTTGATTAAGATGAAGCAGAAAGCCTAGCAACCATTAGCAACACTTACCATAGAAGGGGTTGCAAGCCTAGACCGATAAGCATGTGCATAATCACGTATCTTCCAGTATCGGAATGGAGATGAATCAGCATTCCAGAGACTAGCAGGATCATAATGTGGAAGACACTTCAAGGCTGATTCAACTCGGTCTTCTGGCTTTCCATCTTCTTCCATGATGATTACACCAGGTTCAGGTTCTAAATTTGAAAATCCAAATAAATGGGTCAATTTCATATATAAAGGGAACATTTTTTATAAACACAAGTTTAAGCAATACGTTTGACACAGTTCCACAATCCTGTCCCTGATTTCAAATTTCTCTAAGATTACTTCATCCCCTTCTTTCCTCACACTTATATTGCTGCACGTAACAGTCCTATTAGGCATATCTTCTTAGAAGATTTTCTAACCTAGATAAGTATAATAGTGGCTCATTTAACTGATTAGAGATTCAAAAGAAATAATATATGCAAACATAAGGACTAGGCATTCATTTCTGCAGATGAAAGAAGCTAAAAAAGCTTGTCTTCTCAGTCCTTCACCCACCAAAGAAGGGAGGTCAACTTATTCAAGTAACAAATGAATAAACTGAAGGACCTAATACATATGGGCAAGATCATCCATTCATACACTTGTTATAATACCAGTTTGAAAGTCAAAGTTCATTATTTGATTGCAGCATAACTCCCTAGAAATTCAGGGGATAAAGCCCCTTCAACTGCATGCCACTGAAAGCATCATAAAGCCAATAAAACAGCCATCCATTCTATTTATGTATGAGTTACAAACAAAATTCACATAGCATTTCAAAAAAGCAACTTCCAGTCTAGCAAGGAATTCCCCTTTCTTATTAAGCTTTATAAATGGTTTGTCTTTTTGGATCAAAATGCTAGTCTAGTCTTTCAATATATCACCTTGAAAAGGTCAGATAATATTAGAAGCCAAAAATGATAAGGGAAGGGAAAAAGGAGGAAAAAAAAAAAAAAAAGAAGTCCCATAACTTACTTCCAAATTAATAAATTGGGTTCCATTTGAATCTCAAAAGAACAAGGGGAGGGAGGGTAAAATCCTGAAAAGCATTAAGAAATGACTTTGTACTTGAGAAATTTCAGCATTTTCCATTCCTTTCCCTCAGAAAAATCGAGACTAAAGAAACTAAAATGCTTAAAACACGTTACACAGAGTCCTTTTCCCAATCATATAGAAGAATTTACCGTTTGATTTTCTCTCCAAGCCCAACAAGGATAACAAGAGAAAACTGAGTAACCCGATCAGGAATTCAAATTGAAACTCCAAGTATAAAATTAAAATTAAAAAAGAAAAAGGGACCTTGTGGAGGAAACTCAGGTTTAAACATGGGTGCCTCTGGAATCACAGTGTTCCGCAACAACTGTAGAAAACACAAACATTATCAGTCCCCTCACAATCAACACCAAAAAATGCAAAAAAAAAAAAAAAAAAACCCACAGAACATCCACACAACACACCTCAACCATCCTATTCTCCTTCTTCACCAAATATACGATCAAAGAACCAAGCAATGGAGCTTCAATTATCTTAACAAACAACTTCAACAAGAACCCAGTCAAATGTGGAGCTGTCAAACCAAAACCCAGAATCAACTTCAATGAATTAACTAGTGAAAAGTAAATAGCACTGAGAAAATCCCCAGAATCTGCCCAAAAACAAATCATAACCTTTGATGACTTCATTCTCATATTTCACCGCAGATATGTCCACTTCCTCCACTGGTAGCATTATCCTCTTCTTCCCCATCTTCACCACAAATTTTTTTTCCCACTGCAAATGCACCATATGACAAAAACCGATTATCAGAACCACTGAAATTGCGAAATGAACAAAATGAGAGTCAGAGAGTGAAAATTTAGTCAACAAACCTCTCTTGTGACAAGCGTTTTGATGAAGAGGATACTGGGAAATGGTTTTCAATGATCTCTGTACAGGATCGGAAGTGGGTATCTGCTGACAGACAATCGTTGAAATTAAGGAAGAAATTTTGATAGCTATTGCCTGTTGGCTGATTCTGCTCTGCCGTTCCTAGAAATGCTAAAGTGCGCAGAGGGTGCGCAGTGTATGGATACGGCCCCCTCTACATGGAATTGCCGTCGAAATCAACGCCTGCAAACCAGTAGGAATCAACACATTCTCTTTCTAAACCTTCCAAAATTACAAACTATTTTCAACCTTCCTTTTTTAGAAATATTATTTATGATATTAAAAAAAACAGTGAGAATAATATTTTTCAATTTATTTCTTTCCCCATAATTTAAAAGATTTATATTTTTTTTCTTTTTTTTCTATTTTATCCTTTTTATGTTCTTTTGTTCAAGCATTAGGTGTGATTATGATATTATTTGATAATTGTTTTCAAAACCCATGTGATAAAACAAATGTTAAATTGCTATTTAATAATTTTATAAAATAATGTTTGAGAACGTAAAATATTTTTAACATATTTTTTTATGTTTTTTAAATATGTTTTAAAATTAAAATTTATATACAGTGTTTTATTTTTAATTATTTTTTATAGTTATATAATTATTTTTTAAAATAGTCCTGAAAACAACTTAAATAATTAAATGATGTTTTGTGAAAACTTAAGGTTTATTTGACAATGGTTTTTGACATCATTTTTTATTTTTTAGAATAAAAAAACAAGAAAATAAGTTTAATAACCAAAAATTATTTTCTATAGTCTTGAATGATTGTTTTAAAAAATAAAATACTAGATATAAAAATATTTTTAAACATATTTAAAAATATTAAAAACAAGTTAAAAATATTTTATCTTTCAAAACATATTTTTATTTTACAAAACATAAAAAAAAAACAGTTTTTCAAAATTATTCTTAAAAACTATTTTCAAAAATAATTACTAAATAAGATATATTTTTTTTTTTTTATGGTTGTCTAATATATTTTCTTGATTTTTTTGTTATAGAAAATTATTTTAAAAAATAGTTACCAATCGGGCCATACATTTTCAATTTTTTTCCTTATTTTTTCATACATAATTTTAAATTTTTATATTTTTTTTCTTTTATTTTCTTTTGCTCAAGCTTTTCAAGAACTAAATGAGAATCAATTTTACTACCTTTTAAATTTATTTATTTTTTGAAAAAATAGCAAATAATCTTTAAATTTAAAAACAAAAAAAAAACATTTACGTTCACTTTATTTCTTTAATTTTAAATTTAGTGCTGGCATACCTGATACCACAACAAAGTTTCTATATAATCCGTAAAATTTCCAAGATCATTCCGCGTGGCTGTACGCGCCCCGCGCAAGTTAGCATATAATTAATGCCCCAACTACCTTGTGCCGTTTTATTAATTTTTAAATTTTAAATCCGTTGTTGGCTCTCTGGCAATTTGCATTGTACCACCCACCGCCTTCGAAGTTCGACTATCTATCCCACGCTAGCTTAAAGCGCGTGGCAGACATCTGGATCCGATCAATGCTGATATATGACTTTCCCTCTTTCTTATCCGGTTATTTGGCGCCAAGGTTGGGGTATACGTAAAGATAAATTCCCAACAAAAAAGACTATTATTTTAAAAATGATTTATGCTTTGAACTTTAATAATTTATATATATATTTAAAAAAAATAGTTTTTTTTTCAAACTCATTTTATTTATTTTAATTCATCAATATAAAGATTAAATAATTTAAAAATAGATAAGTTTTTAACTAATTTTAATTATATTTGATTTTCTTTAATATTTTTCATAAGAAAACTAAATATAAAAAAATCATTTTTCTTTGCACATTTTTTTTTAATAGAATTTTTCAAGGAATCAAACATTAAATTTTATAATATTAATAATAGTAATAATAGTTTAAAGGAATTTTTAAAAAAAAAATAGAAATTCAATAATTTTATTAGTTCTTGTAGTAAAAGAAAAAAAAGATTGTTTTAAGGAATTTAATAATTTTCCTGATAAATTTAATTCTTTTATAAATAAGTAAAGCTTTTTTAGAAAATGTTTTCAAAAACAGTTTTTGAAAATTGTTTTGTTAAATTTTGTAGAACAAATTAATTTTTTTTAAATTCTAAAATATTTTTAACTTGTTTTTTTTTATGTTTTTAAATATGTTTTAAAAATAGTTTTTATATATAATAATTTATTGTTAATTTATATAGTTATTTTTTAAAATAATACTAAAAAAACAAATAAAAATAACGTAAAATAACTAAAAGATATGATTTGAAACATCTTATTTTTTTTATTGTCAAATATGTTTTTCTATTTTTTTGTTTTAAAGAACGAAAAAGTATTTTTTTTTTAAATATTACCAAATGGGATTAAATATTTAATAAAATGTCATGCACAATTACCCAAAAAATTAATATTATTAGAAAATTTATAACAAAATTTAAATTTTATATATGATGAAAGAATGAAAAATAAATAAAATGTTGTATGAATGATAAAAATTAAATTAAATTTTAAAATTTCAAAATTAAAAATATCTTTTTTGGATTACAAAGTCTCCATTTTATTTTTTATTATTTGAAAAAACCTTTAATTATATAAATGATTTTTTTTTGGGAAATATGTATAATTTCTTTGGGAGGGAAAATTTGACGAGGGAGCATGTGCCCTCAGGCCCTCACTTGCTCCGCCAATGGATACAAAGATGGTTATTAAATCTGTAAACTATAAGTGACGATTTTGAATACTTAAAATGTATTCAAATGACAATTTTAATACTTAAAAATAAAGTTTTTTCTTCAAAAGATAACATTGAATTGGTATTTTAAAAAGTATTTTAGATTTGAACATAGTTTTAGAGTCATCATATTTTAATAAATATTTAATAAAAATAATATTTTTGTCAAAATCCCACGGAAGTGTAACTTTATGTTTGTGCATGTGACTTTAAAGCAAAAAAAAAAAAAAAAGATAATTTTCTTGATATATATAAATAAAGAGAAAAGGAAAAAAGTGGGACATATGTTTCTTTACACTAACACTGCTGATACCATCTAAAATAACCCTTTTGTAGAAAGAAGAATTATGATGCAATGATCAAATCTAACTACGTCAAGCAAAGAGGATTGATCACCCTCAATTAATCTCCTACAACTCTTATAAAATTTATTTAGGCTACGTTTAATTGGTTAGATAAGATAGAATATATATATAGTAATATATCATATCTCAATTGATAGGATATCTATATCTTAAATGTGATGTCCCACATGGGATAGGAAAGAAAGTTCTTAGCGCTATATATATAGAAACTCCTCTTAACCAAGTAAACGCCTTTTAAAGTCGTGAGGACCCCTTTGGGTCCAAAGCGGACAATATCTACATGGTTAGATACGGGTCGTTACAAATGGTATCAGAGCTGATTCCCGACCCCTGTGTGGGGGTTTGTTTGGCTCCGTAAGAGGTGTTTGTCTATTTGATCCCTCAATCCCATGGGACACAACGAGGACGTTGTGTTTGCATGGGGAGGGGGGGTGTTTGTGATGTCCCACATCGGATAGGGGAGAAAGTTCCTGACGCTATATATGTAGAGACTCCTCTTAACCAAGTAAATGTGTTTTAAAGCCGTGAGGACCCCTATGGGTCCAAAGCGGACAATATCTACATGGTTGGATGCGTTACATTAAAATACTATTTCTAGTAGGATATGATAGCATGAGTCATGATATATGTTTTGGCACATGTCATGGTATCGGGCATGACACACATCATGTGTCATGAGAATGGATCGTGTCATGTTCCATGTCATGGGTCGTGTTAGATAATATATATATATATATATATATATATATATATATATATAATAAGATATCATATCCCAATTGATAGGATATCTATATCTTAAATGTGATGTCCCCCATCGGATAGGGGAGAAAGTTCTTGATGTTATATATGTAAAGGCTTCTCTTAACCAAGTAGACACCTTTTAAAGCCATGAGGACCCCTTTGGGTCCAAAGCGGACAATATCTACATGGTTGGGTGCGGGTAGTTACAAATGGTATCAGAGCCGATCCCTGACCTCGGTGTGGGGTTTGTTTGGGTGTTCGTTTGTTTGGCCCCGCAATCCCATGGGACACAACGAGGACATTGTGTCTGCATGGGGGGGGTTGTTTGTGATGTCCCACATCGGATAGAGGAGAAAGTTCCTGACGTTATATATGTAAAGGCTCCTTTTAACCAAGTAGATGTGTTTTAAAGCCATGAGGACCCCTTTGGGTCCAAAACGGACAATATCTATATGGTTGGATGTGTTACATTAAAATACTATTTCTAGTAGGATATGATAGCATGAGTATATGTTTTGGCACATGTCATGGTATCGGGCATGACACACATCATGTGACATGAGAATGGATCGTGTCATGTTTCATGTCATGGGTCGTGTTATACATTATGACATCAAGCATGACATAAGTCAAGTATGAATCATGTGTCTTGGCATCAACTTTGGCACAAGTCATGGCATCTGTCATGGCATGTATCACGCATCATGGTACAGGTCATGGCATCAACTATATATGACATGTATCATGCATCATGGTATAGATCATGGCATGAGTTGTATATCTATCTATTTGTTTTATAATATATTTACACATATTTTTTTTAACTACAAATCCAATTTTAGGTATTTGCAAAATTAATAATATAAAAAAAATAAAATATAATAATATTTTTTTTCTATCTCTTACTATATCCCGTTACTCAAACATGAACTTAGATCAATTATAATTGCATTATGAACAATGATTTCATTTAATCATGCAATAGAATGTGGATTTACGTAGGGAGTGATGCTTGAAAGTCATGTTAAGAACCATACACACCAATTGGTTTACCATATTATCGCCAATGTAAATAGCGAGTGATCCTTACTAAGAATGAAAATATCAGTTTTGACGGATATGTCGGTAACTTGATTTTATGGATATATGAGGATATATCAACGAATATTTTGACATAAAATATAAATGATGTAAAAATTAATGAAAATTCTGAAAATATTAGGAAAAACTCTAAAAATTATATAAGAAATAAAAATAGATATTTTAAAGTTTTTTTTTTCTAAAAAAATGATATATATATATATATATATAGATATATAGATATATAGATATATAATTTGTCATATTTAATAATAATATCCTCTATATCAATAAAAAAAATTAATTTTATAAGTATACATTTATTATTAAGTTGCATTATATATTATTTTATAATAATATTATGTTAACAAGTCTAATTTTAAAATATATTTAATAATTTATATATATATTTAAATTTTTTTTTTTTGTCAAACTCATTTTATTTATTTTAACTCATCAATATAAAGATTCAATAATTTAAAAATAGATAAGTTTTTAATTAATTTTAATTATATTTGATTTTCTTTTATATTTTTCATAGGAAAACCAAATATGAAAAAATCATTTTCCTTTGCATATTTTTTTTATAATATTTTTCGGGAACCAAACATTAAATTTTATAAAATTAATAATAGTAATAATAGTTTAAAGGAATTTTTTTAAAAAAAATTAGAAATTCAATAATTTTATTAGTTCTTGTAGTAAAAGAAAAAAGATTGTTTTAAGGAATTTAATAATTTTCCTGATAAATTTAATTCTTTTATAAATAAGTAAAGCCTTTTTTAGAAAATGTTTTCAAAAACAGTTTTTGAAAATTGTTTTGTTAAATTTTGTAGAACAAATTAATTTTTTTAAAATTCTAAAATATTTTTAACTTGTTTTTTTTATGTTTTTAAATATGTTTTAAAAATAGTTTTTATATATAATAATTTATTTTTAATCATTAGGCATATTTATATAGTTATTTTTTAAAACAATACTAAAAAAACAAATGAAAATAAGGCAAAATAACTAAACGATATTATTTGAAACACCTTGTTTTTTTATTGTCAAATATGTTTTTCTATTTTTTTGTTTTAAAGAACGAAAAAAGTATTTTTAAAAAAATTACCAAATGGGGATTAAGTATTTAATAAAATGCCATGCAAAATTACCCAAAAAATTAATATTATTAGAAAATTTATAATAAAATTTAAATTTTATATATGATGAAAGAATGAAAAATAAATATGTTGTATGAATGATAAAAATTAAATTAAATTAAATTTTAAATTTTCAAAATTAAAAATATTTTTTTTGGATTACAAAGTCTCCATTTTATTTTTTATTATTTGAAAAAACCTTTAATTATATATATGATTTTTTTGGGAAATATATATAATTTCTTTGGGAGGGAAAATTTGACCGGAGGGGGGTGTATGTGCCCCCGGGCCCTCACTTGCTCCACCAGTGGATACAAAGATGGTTATTAACTCTGTAAACTATAAGTGATGATTTTGAATACTTAAAATGTATTCAAATGACAATTTTAATACTTAAAAATAAAGTTTTTCCTTCAAAAGATAACATTGAATTGGTATTCTAAAAGTATTATGGATTTGAAAATAGTTTTAGAGTCATCATATTTTAATAAGTATTTAATAAAAATAATTTTTTTGTCAAAATCCCACGGAAGTGTAACTTTATGTTTGTGCATGTGACTTTAAAGCAAAAAAAAAAAAAAAACAGATAATTTTCTTGACATATATAAATAAAGAGAAAATGAAAAAGGAAGGATATATGTTTCTTTACACCAACACTTCCGATACCATCTAAAATAACCCTTTTGTAGAAAGACGAACTATGATGCAATGATCAAATCCAACTAGGTCAAGCAAAGAGGATTGATCGCCCTCAATTAATCTTCTACAACTCTTAGAAAATTTATTTAGGCAACGTTTAATTGGTTAAATAAGATAGAATATATATAGATATCCCAATTGATAGTATATCTATACCTTAAAATACTATTTCTAGTAGGATTTGATAGCATGAGTCATGATATATGTTTTGGCACATGTCATGGTATCGGGAATGACACACAGCATGTGTCATGAGAATGGATTGTGTCATGTTTCATGTCATGGGTCGTGGTATATGTTATGACATCAAGCATGACATAAGTCAAGTATGAATCATGTGTCTTGGCATCAACTTAGGAACAAGTCATGGCATCTGTCATGGCACGCATCATGCATCATGGTACAGGTCATGGCATCAACTATATATGACATGTATCATGCATCATGGTATAGATCATGGCATGAGTTGTATATCTATCTATTTATTTTATAATATATTTACACTTTTTTTTTTAACTACAAATCCAATTTTAGGTTTTTGCAAAATTAATAATATAAAAAAATAAAATATAATGATATTTTGTTTTCTATCTCTTACTATATCCCTGTAGACCCCCATTTTGGGGACCTCACTTTCATGTATTTTGTGCAGCCCAATTTTGCCAAGTGTCATGATCTCAAGGAGCCACGTGTCCATGCATGGTTGGTTGTTGATGAATCAGATTAGTGGTTTGGAGGACCAATGAGAGGTCGACACGTGTCCGAGGAATCTGTAAAAAGCTGCAGACGGTTAGAGGAGCGGGGTGGCTAGCTGCTTGGTCTCTCTCTTTCCTGGCCGTCGGAAGATATTTTTTGAGGGGGGACATTTTTAGCTGGCAGCTGCAGAGAGGTGCAGGGGGTCTAGGCTGCCGTTGGGTGATATTTTAGGAGGGGGTTGGAAGGAAAAGAAAAGGAGAGAAAACGGAGGAGAGACTAAAGAGAGAGGAGGTCTTGAGAGTTTCAGAGCGAAGGTATTCGTTTAGCTGTGAGGGAGAGATTCTTGAGAGGAGTAGCAGAGAGAGATCCTGGAGCTAAAGAGTTGGAGGAAACGAAGGATTTCTAGAGAGCAAGACGAGAGAAGGGGGGGGGGGGATGCATTTTCTGGTTATCTATAGAGGAGAACATTGATTTGTTGTGGGGAGAGGATGTTTTTTTGGTGTTGGCTGGTGATATTTGGAGGGTATAGTTTCGCCTGAGGAGGGGGATGCTTAGGAGCTTGAGAGAAAAGTCAGAGGTGTGCTAGAGAGAAGGGATATTCTATATCTATAGAGGAAGCTTTTCAGGTATGAACCCTTTTCATTCTCTTCTCCATCTTGTTTCTAGATATTATTGCTTGTTTTGGGTATGAGCATCAGATTGTATGTTTAGTTTTCACTGATCTCTGGAATAATTATGGATTTGTTGTCATTGTTTTATCATTCTCTTCTTCTTGGCTCTGAAGAGCAACTTGAATTTGTTTTTAGCTTCATTGTGAGATATCTCAGAATTTACTCCCCTGTTTTGTACGAACCCATAACCTCTCTACCCTTTTGCAAGCCCGTGGATGAAACAATGAAATAGGGTTTCACTCATTAATTTTCTATCTTTATACTCTGTTTTTTATAAATGCTCCTTTCATGTTTTCCACTGTTCTTAATTGAATGGGACATGAGAGTGGCGTGACTTGGTTTGGTTTGATGAGTCTGGCTCTGGGAACTACTCGTGGCATCTCTGCAAGTGAGGTTGGAGCAGAAAACAAGTTAATGCAGATGGGTTGACAGAGATCTAAATTAAACTTCCTACAGCGGTTAAAGTCGACAAGGTTGATGATGCTCTTGTTATGGATGTTCATACAGAAACCGATTCTGAAAGATGGAAGATCATGCTCTAAACTAAGAGCCATTGTATGCTTCTGGACTGAGTTATGGAGCTGTTGAGATACAATCAGGGGACCTTAGAAGAATGCATTGTGGTTGAACAAGTTGAGAATCCTCTTCTTATGGATATTCCCACTGGAACTGGTTCAATAGTGGTTGGAAATTCTGTTCTGGACCCAGGATCATGATCTGTTTTAAAACTGGGGGATGAAATGGTTGAAAGATAAAATGGAGGGCATGTAGGCTCAAAGCTCTTCACCATTTATCTATGCTCTGAATTCCTCACAGTTTTTCAATGAAGACATACTCCCCTGCATTGATGTCAATACTGAATCAATGGTGAAGATGAAAGCTACAGGATCCAAGGATAGACTCATCATCAGAATGGTTCTCTTTTCTCTGTTGAATGTTTCTAGTTGGGTTTGAAAGAACCCCGCCAAGGACGTCATGTCCTTCATCTTACTTCCTCGGTGCGGTAGTGGCTATTTATGACATTGTACAGCCGATCAAGACCGGTGTTTTCGCATTTGCGTTTGGCATTTCTGCATCAACAGCTTCAATGTTCCAGCTGTACCTGGATCACGCCTTTATGGACCCCACTGACCAAGGATTTCTTCACATCATATAATGAGGTCCATGATGGCATTACATGGAAGTTTCCGTAGCAGCAGTCGCAAATCGAGATGGTATATTAGCTTCTGGTCGGCGGCATCATCGACGACTTTAGCACAATCTGCATGGTTTCTCTTGCTCGCCTCACCATTCTCATTCAGATTCAAAATAATTCAGTCAGATGTTGCCACGTTGGGTAAAGCAAGTACACGGCAAGAAGAGCATGGCCATGCATGAACCCCCCATGAGACTATTTTCAAAACCTATTACCCCTCATGTCCATCACCATTCTCATCCATTATCTTTCATACCCATTTCTATTCCTAACCATCTACTTTATTCACACATACCCAGCTGGCCTGCTCCTCATTTCCCACGCATACGTGATCGCCATGCATGGAAATACCCTACCCATATCACCACTTTTCATTACATTCATGCATACCCATTTCCTACATTTTCTCTCTCCTCACCACTCCGCATACCCATTTTCTATCACATTCCACATCCATTCTTTCTCCCGATGCATGGCCCTAAAAGTCCACATTAACACCCATTACGTCTTTCTCCAGCCACCTGTATCCTATTAGACACCATTCATACCCGTGTTCTCTACCCATCCCACTCTCCATACTTCTTCATGCATGCCCACTGCCAATGGTTCACTTCACCACTATATCCGCATCTACACCCTTATAACCTATTCACATCACCCTCCATATCGTATGTCCACTCATCCACATCATCATGTTCATTTCCCTACGTCCCAATATCCGTTTTTCATATCCACATGTATCACCAATCTTTCCTCCCTCGCGAATGAAAACTTATCGTGCATGGTCGTTTTTATGGGTATCAGGTGACTCACCAGGAGGCGTCACTTGTACCAGAATTTGGCTGATCAAACAGTCATCACCGCCGCGACGTGGACCCGCCAGAACGTGGCAAGATGGTGATCGAAAACTTTTACCATTGTCATTACTGTTGAGGGCCACGTGTTGACCATTATATCTTTGCTTGAACTATTATTGCTTCTGTTGATTAAGGCGTCATGCAATGCTAAGTCTCCGCACTCAGGTTGGGATTTTGACTTCGCGGATAATCCCAAAGTGATGAATTGGAATAGAGAAGGGTGCTTCACTAGGTGTGTTCATCAAGGGTGGAAATGCACTTGAGAGAGTGCACAAGAAGCAAATAGTGAGCATCCAATAGCGAAAGCTGTAGTGGGGTAAGCTAAGAGACTGCGCCGGAAGTTCGGTCCTCAAACGGAACAAATGACGGATATTAGGGAATTTGAGGTGTATCCAGAAGTTGGGGTGAGCGGAAAAGTTGGTGACAAATTAATCTCGGTGAGAAAGCGCACAAGTGGCAGACCAAATATTTTTATTCAAAAAAGGCATACAGTCCATGACAGTTTTGGGAGTATTTTTCAATATCAGGTGCACCAGCGTAATGCAAGTGGCAATGGTACAACCGTTTTGGAGATGGTTAGGTCAGAGAATGTCCAGGTGCGGAGATAGGTGTTTCCATGTGGTGAGCAATGGATGCACTCCCGGGATTGATAAAAGCCTTGTAAGTATTGGAAATCCTCCTATCAAACTGATCTCATTCTCCAAACAAGCAGCTGAAACTTTGATGATAATTGGGTCAAGTCATTTATGGTCGGACTCTCCCGGGGATTGAGCACATAGTTACACAGTTGTGATTATATCCCCAAGTACTAACATAAGTGAAGATCTGAAATTTCAGCAGAGGTGGGAGTTCAGGAGGAGAGACATTGACGTTGATTCTTCAAGTGATGATTCCAAATCGAGTTCTAGTGATGAGCCATTTCTCAAGAAGCACAAACTGGTTTCCTTTCTTATTTCGCCTGAAAATGATGAAAACAATGGTACTTCTAGATCTCAACCAGAAGATAAGTCTGATCATAGTTCAGGGGATCAATTCAAAACTATGAAAGCTAACAAAAATGCAGATTGGATCGATTAAAAGAAGACTCTAATCGGATCACAGCTTTGGTGGCATTGGCACTATTCCTATGGGTTGCGTTGAAACTGGGCACCATTAAACTTCGTATGGTTGTCACCTTTGGGTCCAAGTGGACTCACTACTACAGTCTAGTCAGTTGGAATTCACCATGAGTCTTTAACAGAGGGTCTGCCTGGTGATAATGTTGGTTTCATTGTGAGGAATGTTGCTGTCAAGGATCTAAGACGTGGCTTTGTTGCACCTAACTCCAAAGATGATCCTGCAAAGGAAGCTGCCGACCTCACAGCCAGGTCATTATCAAGAATCACCATGGCCAAATTGGAAATGGTTATGTCCCAGTCCTTGGCTGCTACACCTCTCACATTGCGGTAAAGTTCGTTGAGGACTGTCACTGGCAATGGACTTCATTCTTTTCTGCTGTGTCAGTACAGGATTGATACTCCTATCATTGTTCACCTCAATCATGGAAATTTGAAGAAATAGCTGGTGGATGTTCTTGTGCTAGGTTTCATGGATATTTGTGTGACCAGTGTGTTTCCTCTTCTGCTCTAGATTCATAGGGTTTTCGGATGCACCCACACCATCACTGTGCACTCTAGTTGACTATTGAGCGTTGAGAGTTTGACAGGTTTCACCATAGGAAACCCCCTGGGATGTCGAGGTAGTGCATGTGTGGAAGTGATTACCACCTTGCATGGAAGCGCCCCGTCTCTTCGGAGGCGTGCAGAGGGTTGCATACAGTCGGAGGGTATGATCGCTTCTGATAGGGATCTTTTAAAGTCCACCCATATCCATTTAGAGCCACCTTCACCTTGTAGGTTAAGTTGTAGATCCTTCGATTAGGATTCCCTACCTACACATGGGTGCATCTGAGGGCTTTCCGTGCCTCTGAAGACGCGGTTTTGGATCCGCTTTTCCCTCTGTTTAGTCTCCAGTTGAGAGTGCACTGAGATTAGGACGAGTTTGAGTACGGTCGGACCGCTCATCTTCACTTGGATGCTTTGCTTGTTCCTGTTCAGATTATCTTTTCTTCTATACATTTCCCGAGCCATATCCTTATTTCGTTCTTCGTGCTTTGTAGGATCGGACCTTTGTTCCTCGTCTTGATATACCTTTGTGGATCAGAGCAGAGGAGGGGTACTTTCAGGATCAGGATTTTACTCTCAATCTGGGTGTAGTTTCGTGGATCAGAGTAGAGGGCAAATAAGTTCGGGTTTCAGATACACCAGATATGGATCAGCAGGTCGTCACGGTTGATCAGTTCACGGCCGCCATGACTTCTATCCAGGAAGCTTTGGCTAGCCTCAGGCAGGAAATCGGTGGTCAACAGGGTAGACCACCAGCAGTTTAGGATGAGACGCCGTATGACTCACATCCACCTTCACCACCCCTACCCGTTCCTTCAGTGCATCAGGCATCACCATATGTATTACACGAGCATTCTGAGATCACTCCACCCGTAGTCGCCCAGGCCGCTGTTGCTGATGACACACATGCGCGCATGGACCGCATCGAGCAGTGCGTGAGGCAGCTGAGAGTGTCTGATGGAGCTACTGTTTGGGATGATTTGGAGGGTATGCCGGTAGCCAACTTGCCGGCTAAGTTCAAGATGCTAGATATTGAGAGGTACACTGGTATTGGTTGTCCACGCATCCATCTCTGACTGTACAGTACCGTGATGAGAGCTCATGGACTGGACGAGCCTCAGATGATCACTCTTTTCCCCTATCTCTGAGTGGGGCGGCTCAGCGCTGGTTTGCGTCTCTAGAGTCCTCGAGACGCTGTACATGGGATGACTTGGCCCAGGAGTTCCTGCGACAGTTTTCGTTTAACACTGTCGTAGACGTATCGAGAAGAGAGCTCGAGGCTCTGAGGCAGAGGACAGAGGAGTCTGTTTTTTCTTTCATTTCCCGCTGGCGCGGGAAGATAGCTGAGATAGTGGATAGACCATCAGAGAGAGACTAGATTCAGATGGTTTTGAGGAGCCTACAGCGAGGATCGCCAGACATGTGGTTGGGGTCCCGTTCGCAGATTTTGGGTCTCTGGTTATGGCTTTGTATGATGTCGAGGACGGCATCTCGAGAGGTTTATGGACAGATTCTTCCCTAGTGATATTAAGGGGAAGAAGCCCTTTGTAGGACCTAGGTCGACAGATGTTAGTGCCATCAGTTCATCCAGTCAGAGACCTCTCAGGCGCCATCAGCTGATCCCACAGTTTTTCGAGCCTCGTTCTTCTTATGCATCTCAGCAGTTCAGGCCACGGGCACCTTCCCCGGCTTTTGATCAGACATATCAGGCTCAGCCATTGACTCTACCTACTATGCCACTCAGGGCATTGAGAGGCCTCCTGTTTCATATACGGCCACCGGACAGTCATGCTACGCTGCACAGTTCACTCCAAGGCCTGCACCTTCATACCCTAGGCCTCAAGCTCAGCAGACCTCTGCACCTTTTGCTTTAAGGACGTAGAGACAGTTTTCACAGATAGGCATGCCGTTGAGCCAGGCTCTTCGGAAGCTCATAGAGGCCGGTTTGTTGACTGCACTCACTCCGAGACCGCCTCCTTAGCCTCTACCTCCTCAGTTCAGGACAGATTTACATTGTGCCTATCATCAGGGGCTAGGACATGAGACTGATCGATGCACCGCACTGAGGCATGCCATCCAGGACTTGATTGATCAGGGTTTGGTTCACTTGGGTTAGCCGAGTGTAACCCAAAACCCACTACCGGGCCATACCACGGATGCGGTTCCTCCACCAGATGGAGGTATTCATTTCCTGGATTTTGCTAATTCTGATGACCATGTCTGCATGATGAGCTGGGATGACATAGATCTAGAGCCCATAGACTTGGGGGATATTACGAGATGAGCAGCATGTCTTTGGGGCCTCAAGTGCCCACTCCCTTTGGATTATTTCCTGAGACAGCCTCAGTACATGTGTCCATTGTCGAGCCTCTGACTTCCACGCGCTATAGCGTTCAGACGCCTTTCGTCTTAGTCCCAGATGTTGAGGAGGTTCAGGCTCCACACAGTGATGATTCTCAGACTCCGAACGTTCAGTATATCCTCCGAGGAGGGAGAGTATTGAGACAGCCACCTCTAGCCGCTGCCGCTAGACCCTTAGGGGGTACGTCATCCCAGAAGGAGGTCAGAGCAGAGGATGATGAGATTTTAAGGCAGTTGCAGAGCACTCAGGCTTGTATTTCTATTTGGAGCCTTTTAGCGTCCTCTAGTACTCATCGGGATGCACTAACTAGAGCTTTGAGCCAGATCAGAGTTGATACCACGACCACTCTTGAGGGACTCATTCATATGATGACGGCTGGCAGAGCCACTTGTATCGTCTTTTCCGATGACGACTTGCCACCAGAGGGTTCAGACCACATGCGTCCTCTCTATATATCTGTTGGCTGTTCAGGTCGCCGAGTTCCATCTGTCATTCTGGACAATGGCTCGGCCTTGAACGTATGTCCTCTGGCCACCGCCATCGCTCTTGGATACGCACCATTCGATTTCGGCCCATCCACTCAGACCGTCCGAGCTTATGACAGCACCCGTAGAGAGGTCATGGGTACACTGGAGATTGAGCTCCTGATAGGTCCGACCACATTTATCACTGTCTTTCAGGTTTTGAGGATTCCTGCATCCTTTAACCTGCTTTTGGGGCGACCATGGATTCACCGAGCTGGAGCCATTCCTTCTTCACTTCATCAGAAAGTGAAGTTCATCCATGAGGGCCAGGTAGTCGTCGTACAGTCGGCAGGGGACATGTTCATTTCCGCTGAGCCCGTGCTCCAGATCAGCCATAGCGACGACGACTTACTGCTAACCGGGTTCACTTTTGATGAGGTACAGACTCTTGAGCTAGAGGACTTTTGTCGGGACTTCGTCGCTATGTCCTTTGACCAACATGGCAGCACTATAGTGCTTGATATGATGAGAGGCATGTCCTATCTTCCTAGCATGGGATTGGGTTGACGTCAGCATGGGCCTCGTGAGTTCATAGCCATCCCTGATCACAACGTACCATTTGGACTCGGGTTCATCCCCACTAAGGCCGATTATCTCTATATGGCGCGCTTGCACAAGGAGAGAGTGAGGGCTTGACTGACTCGTACACCCTTCTATTATCCTATGCGTCCGTACACCAGGAGCCTAGCAGATTATTTTGTGAGGGCATCGGAGCCACATGCACCGTCTGATGGGATCATTGGAGGACTTAACACCACTCAAGAGGCCAGGCTTCAGCGCTTTGTCCAACAGTTACGATTGAGAGATGGAGCCCCTGGTCCTTCGACTTCTGTGTTGATTGCTTCTTCCTCTCCAGATCGTACGAGTCTTATGACACTTTGTTTCCCTGATGAGATCGTTGATCATGGGGCATTTGCCGAGATCAGCGACATAGTGGACGGAGCCACCCCACACGACGAGTACATCAACGATATGCTCGCCCTGAGCTTGAGCCAGATTGAGGAGATTATTCAGCCTGGGCTTGCTTCATCCTTTGATCTTTTCGGGGTGTCCTTCATCGAGATCATTGAGGAGATCCAGACTGCCCCTGCTCCGGAGATTGTTGAGGATGCTATAGTTGTTGATGATTTGATTGATAGCCATGTTGGCATTGTTGAGGGAATGTCCGACTTTGTGGACTCACCTCTTTCATTTGATGTTTTATCGGGATTTGTCTCCTGTCTTGACTATGTTTCCGACTTTTCATCTATGGATTTGAGCATTTTTTAGTATTTGTCTGCGTCTTGTGATATTGATTTATTTGCACCATCTTCACCCATATCACAGATTTTTTATATTGATGATGAGATTGCACAGCACGACTCAGATGATGACTCATCTTCCGATTCCGATTGAGACCCCTTTGATCAGAGAGTTTCACCTGCTGTAGGGGACACAGAGATCGTTGATTTCGGCACAGCAGATCAGCCTAGAGAGTTGAGGATCAGATCGGATTTGTCTACAGATGAGAGAGATGGCCTCATCCAGCTGTTCACATCCTACTTGGACGTTTTCGCATGGTCCTATGAGGACATGCCAGGCCTTGATCCATCTATCGTCTAGCATCGTTTACCACTTCTGCCCCATGCCAGACCAGTTAAGCAGAAGTTGAGACGATTGCATCCTCGTTGGAGCTTGCAGGTGAAGGAGGAGATCCAGAAGCAGCTCAGTGTAGGATTCTTATCAGTGGTCGAGTACCCGGAGTGGCTGGCCAATGTCGTCCCTGTTCCCAAAAAGGACGGCAAGGTGAGAGTCTGTGTTGATTTCCAAGATCTTAACAAGGCCAGCCCTAAGGATGATTTTCCTCTTCCACACATCGACATGCTAGTTGACAGTACAGCGGGTCATCCGATGTTGTCCTTTATGGACGGATTTTCCGGGTATAGTCAGGTCTTGATGGCTCCAGAGGACATGGAGAAGACGTCCTTCATTACCGAGTGGGGTACTTATTGCTACAGAGTCATGCCATTCGGATTGAAGAACGCAGGAGCCACCTATTAGAGAGCAGCGACCACGCTTTTCCATGACATGATGCATCGGGATGTCGAGGTCTATGTAGATGACATGATAGTGAAATCCCGAGATAGATCAGATCATCTAGTAGCTTTAGAGAGATTCTTTGAGAGGATCAGGCAGTTCAGATTAAGACTGAATCCCAAGAAGTGCACTTTTGGAGTGACTTCTGGGAAACTCTTGGGATACATGGTCAGTGAGCGAGGCATAGAGGTAGATCCGGACAAGATTAGAGCCATCCTTGACATGCCTGCACCGAGGACAGAGAGAGAGGTCAAAGGCTTCCTGGGCAGACTTCAGTACATCAGCAGATTCATTGCCAGATTGACAGACATTTGTGAGCCCATTTTCCGACTCTTGAGGAAGAGTCAACCTACTATTTGGGATGATCAGTGTCAGCGTGCATTTGAGAGGATCAGAGAGTACTTGCTGTCGCCTCTAGTCTTGGCGCCTCCTACACCAGGCCGTCCTCTGCTCCTGTACCTATCCGTCTCAGACGTGGCTTTGGGATGTATGTTAGCTTAGCTCGATGATTCGGGCAAGGATTGAGCCATTTATTATTTGAGTAAGAGGATGCTAGACTACGAGACGAGATATGTCATGATTGAGCGTTACTGTTTGGCATTGGTTTGGGCCACTCGCCGACTGAGACATTACATGACCGAGTATTCAGTGCATTTGGTATCCCGTCTAGATCCTCTGAGATATTTGTTTGACAGACCCGCCCTAGTCGGTTGCCTCATGAGATGGTTGGTACTTCTGACTGAGTTTGACATCCATTATGTCACTCAGAAGTCCATTAGAGGGAGCATTGTCGCAGATCACCTAGCTTCTTTACCAGTTTCTGATGGCAGAGCTATTGATGATGACTTCCCAGACGAGGATGTCGCTGCTGTGACTAGTCTATCGGGTTGGCACATGTACTTTGATGGTGCGGCCAACCATTCTGGATACAAGATAGGCGTCTTGTTGATATCCCCTCATGGTGATCACATTCCCAGATCTGTTTGTTTGGCATTCTCGGATCGTCATCCGGCCATGAACAACATTGTTGAGTATGAGGCTTGCATCTTGGGATTAGAGACAGCTCTAGAGCTCGGCATTAGACAGATGGAGGTGTTTGGTGACTCCAATCTGGTGTTGAGACAGATTCAGGGCGAGTGGAAGACTAGAGATGTGAAGCTTAGGCCTTACCACGCGTATTTGGAGCTACTGGTTGGGAGATTTGATGATTTGAGATATACCCATCTGCCTAGAGTGCAGAACCAGTTTGCTGATGCCTTAACTACTCTAGCATCCATGATTTCCATACCTACTGATGCCACTGTTCGCCCATTGTTGATCGAGTCGAGATCTGCTCCTGCGTACTATTGTTTGATTGGTGATATGGAGATAGATGATGGTTTGCCTTGGTACCATGACATATATCACTTTTTGAGACTTGGTGTATATCCCGAAGCCGCCACGGCCAAGGATAGGAGAGCATTGAGACAGTTGGCCACCCGATTCGTGATTTGTGGCGAGACGCTATATAGACGATCACCTGATGGGATGCTGCTATTATGTTTGGACCGGGCCTCTATCGATAGAGTGATGCGAGAGGTTCATGCGGGAGTTTGCGGACCACATATGGGAGGGCATATGTTGGCCCGTAAGATCATGAGGACCGGCTATTTTTGGTTGACTATGGAGACGGATTGTTGCCAGTTCGTCCAGAGATGTCCCGAGTGTCAAATACATGGAGATCTCATTCACGTGCCGCCCTCCGAGTTACATGCACTTACTTCGCCATGGCCATTTTCCGTATGGGGTATTGACATCATCGGGAAGGTTTCACCGAAATCTTCTAGTGGTCATGAGTTCATCCTGGTCGCCATCGATTACTTCACCAAGTGGGTGGAGGCCTCCTCATATGCGAGATTGACATCAGTTGGAGTCGCTGGTTTCATCAGATCACACATCATCTGTCGCTATGGAGTCCCTCATGTGTTGATATCACATAGAGGAGTACATTTTAGAGCAGAGGTTGACACCTTAGTACAGAGATACGACATTCGGCATCATAGATCGTTTGCGTACAGGCCGCAGACGAATGAGGCAGTAGAGGCCGCGATTAAGAACATTAAGAGGATATTGCGGAGGATGGTTGAGACTTCTCGGGATTGGTCAGAGAAGCTCTCGTTCGCGTTGTGGGCATATCGGATTTCTTTTCGTACCTCTACAGGAGCCACACCCTATTCATTGGTATACGACATGGAGGCAGTGCTACCCGTTGAGATTGAGATGGGATCATTGAGAGTAGCACTAGAGCAGCAGATTCCCGAGACGGATTGGGCTCAAGCTCGATTTGATCAGCTCAACCTCCTAGATGAGAGGAGATTGAGAGCAGCGGACCACGTTCGTGCATATCAGAGGAAGATGGCCCGCGCTTTCAAAAAGCGGGTCAAGCCTAGATCACTACATGTAGGTGACTTAGTCTTGAGAGTCATCAGAGGATTGATCAGAGATCCTAGAGGGAAGTTCAGACCCAGTTGGAGCGGACCTTATTTCATCAGAGAGTTGACTCCAGAGGGCGCTGCATGGCTGATGGATTTAGATGGAAACCAGTTCTCAGAGCCGACCAATATGGATCAGCTAAAGAGGTACTATGTTTGAGTCCATGGTCGCAGGATGGGTGGCCATCTTTTCGGTTAGCTATATCCCTTTATCTCCTTTCTGATATATATAAACTATTGCTGGTCCATTGAGCCTCGCACACGCATTATAGCCTCTCTTTCTTGTTGCCTTGCTCACACTTTCTCACCGGGTTGGGGGCCCTCTAGTGTATGCATGCATTGTTTAGGAGTTTCATGAGCCTTGGACCTAGGGGTGCATTCTCCTCATTATATTCTCTATATGTTCGCATCACTTCATTTTCATCTCACCTCATTGGTTGTGTTATTCGTCTCATTTTGTTTATCCTATCTACTCATTTGCATCATTTTCTTCCACCCTTAGTGGTGATCCTCCTCAGTTCACTACAAGGAGGGTAGTCATGTCATTTCCACTATCTATCCTACGGACGTTGGTCCAGGGATCTTTAGTTTGAGAAGGTCACATCATCAGAGAGAGTTCATGTTATATTGACATTTGAGGGTATGTTTATCCTTTTTGACGTCATCTTTGGGATTTCTTGGTTTGCGTTCAGAGCATGTATACATATGTAAAAAAAAAAAAAAAAAAAAGGCGCCTATGTGTATTATTTCTATCATTGTGTATGTTGATGTTCGAGGGTCATCTGATTGATTATGTTTGTTGATGAGAGTTCGTATGTGGGCTTTCTAGGACCCTTCGTTCTTTGTATTCATTTTTGTCATATGTTTTGAGAGTGAGATGAGTGACTTTCTCTTAGGAGCTCTGGGTCATCGTCCATTCCATCATTGCATTCGTTATTGACATGACTCCCCTGCATATTTGATTTGAGTGGATCATCACTCATTCACGTGTTCAGTGCTTCATCATCATCCTCGTTTTCACTTCTGATTCATCATTTTCATTCCACATTTCAGCTTTTTCTTACAGTGACCCATTTTCGGGTTTGATAGTCTTTTCACATCACCATTATACATCTCATTATCAGTTTGATCTATTTCATTTGTCTCCTCATCGACACTATGTTCACATTAGGCACCATTGGGTCCATGGCTCACGGGATTTACTATACTTGTTGCATTTCATACATGAGGGATGGGTTTTGATCATCGGGTATTTGAGCTTAGTTTCCCTTCGTTTCTATCACCCTATCACCCTAGCCTACGTTACGTCCCGTGTCTTAAGACCACCCTGAGGCCATGGGATCGGATATTGTCTTCTACAACTTCTATGTGGACAGGTGTTTGAGATTCGGTTGACATTTAGATATTTGCCATGCATCTTCTTCTGGGAGACACTTCTCGGATGTTTAGATCCGTTTCGACCGTGTTTGGATTACCAGGATCATGTGTTTGATGAGAGATGATTCGATGTCACCTGTTTTTCTTGATTTGTCGCACGTCCGATGCCATACTGGGGCATATTCTGTTTCGGAGGATCTTTATGGATCTTCGCAGAGGTCACATGTTCGAGGATAGATGATTCCATGCTATCTGATCTTAGACATATCATACATTTCGATGCCATACAGGGGCATATTTCTGTTCGGATGAGATTTACAGATCATGAGGGAGTTGCGTGCTTATCCTTATTTGCGAGATGTATGTAGAGATGATGATATATTCGCTATCCTCGCGATGATTCCTTAGTGGGACCTATCGAGAGCCATCTAGCCAGGCCCGCGCTTTTAGATGCTTAGACGTCGTCATGCTTCATTCCGAGGGACGTCTCTTTGATATGTGGGTTTGCTTCAGTTGCAGGCATAGATGATTTGAGCTCATCTGATTTTTTTTGACATGTTACATTTTCGATGCCACACTAGGGCATATTCCCCATCTTGATCGAGATTTATAGATCCCCACTGGTTTACATGATCATCCACGGTTGTGAGATACACGCCAGGTTGATGATTGATTTCATTTTGTCCTGATACTCCGAGGAGCTTCTCTTGAGTCGTTCAGCCAGATTCTTACTATCTGATATAGTCGTGGTTCTGGGACGAAGTTATGTTGAGTGCCTGGATTCCCACGTCATCATTTCAGTGCGGTACACATCAGGTCTTTTATGCATCCCCATGGTGTTATTCTCGGGTCAACAGGGCAGGTCAGATACATTTGATGCCATACTGGGGCATATTTCCCTCATTTAGCCATGGAGTTGATTCGTTCTTTCACATGTTCATCACAGTTTCCATCACTCGACCGAGATATATTGTATTCGCCTCACTGACCATTATTCCTGAGCTCTTCATCGATATGAGCTCTCAGTGGAGCGTTATTCGAGACTCGTAGAGTTCATTTCAGCCATTTCCCAATGGATTGATATTTGCAGCGGCATGCCACACTGGGGCATACCCCCATCCTTGAGTTTATCAGGCCTTTTGCGTACTTCCTCACTGCTCGATCTGTTTCTTGATCTTTGTGAGTCATCACACTGGGGCATACCCCCTTTATCGCTTTTCCTATCGGGTCATACACCCCTCTCTTTGGATTTGCCATGTCTCATGCTGATTTCATGATTGGCAGACCCATTTGCCGATCTTTATGAGTTATCACCTAGGGCATCCCCCTACAGTCATCTTGTTTAGGCTTCCAGAGCCATTTCTGTCACCTTTTTTAGGCTTCCAGAGCCATTTCTGTCATCTTGTCTAGGCTTCCAGAGCCATTACCGTCATCTCGTTTAGGCTTCCATAGCCATTTCTGTCATCTTGTTTAGGCTTCCAGAGCAATTACCGTCATCTCGTTTAGGCTTCCAGAGCCATTTCTGTCATCTTGTTAAGGCTTCCAAAGCCATTACTGTCATCTTGTTTAGGCTTCCAGAGCTGTTATTTTCTAGTTTAACCCTTAGAGTTAGCTTTTGGTTTGGCTTCCGGAGCCATTATCTTCTAGTTTAGTGCTTAGAGTTAGTTTTTTTTTTTTTTTTTTTTTTTTTATTTGGCTTCTAGAGCCATTATTCTTCTAGTTTAGTGTTTAGAGTTAGTTTTTTTGGTTAGGCTACCAAAGCTGTTGTCTTCTAGTTTAGTTTTCAGAGTTAGTTTTTTGGTTTGGCTTCCAAAGCCACTCTTCTAGTTTAGCGTTTAAAGGTAGCTTCTTTGGTTTGGCTTCCAGAGCCGTTGTTTTTCTCAGTTTAGCGTTTAGTGTCAGTCCCGCCATTCTGAGTCCCGGCTCCTAGCATTCATATACTTTGGCATTGCACATCTCGCCTTCATGGATTTGCACTTATTCTCACCCTCCTCACTTCGTTACCCGGTGCTTATCGCGTATTCATCTCGTACTCCAAGGTGGTTCGACTGTTACTCACCTTCGACATCGATCTTCGGGTCACTTTTGGAGACATCTTAGAGGGAGCCTGGATCCTTAGTATGGCCGCAAAGGCATTTTGAGACATCATTTTGTTTTAGGATCAGAGCATTTGTGTTAGTCTGTCAGCCTGAGCGAATTCGTGTTTTGCTAGTGTCCCTATGGGGGTCTCCTTGGTTCTTCGGTAGAGTTCACTTCATTCCACTCACTATTCACACTTACCTTTCACTCCATTGTTCATGTTCCTTACACTCGTGAGCTCTACTGAAGAGGGGCATATTTGTAGACCCCCATTTTGGGGACCTCACTTTCATGTATTTTGTGCAGCCCAATTTTGCCAAGTGTCACGATCTCAAGGAGCCACGTGTCCATACATGGTTGGTTGTTGAGGAATCAGATTAGTGGTTTAGAGGACCAATGAGAGGCCGACACGTGTCCGAGGAATCTGCAAAAAGCTGCAGACGGTTAGAGGAGCGGGGTGGCCAGCTGCTTGGTCTCTCTCTTTCCTGGCCGTTGGAAGATATTTTCTGAGGGGGGACATTTTTAGCTGGCAGCTGCAGAGAGGTGCAGGGGGTCTGAGCTGCCGTTGGGTGATATTTTAGGAGGGGGTTGGAAGGAAAAGAAAATGAGAGAAAACGAAGGAGAGACTAGAGAGAGAGGAGGTCTTGAGAGTTTCAGAGCGAAGGTATTCGTTTAGCTGTGAGGGAGAGATTCTTGAGAGGAGTAGCAGAGAGAGATCCTGGAGCTAAAGAGCTGGGGGAAACGAGGGATTTCTGGAGAGCAAGACGAGAGAAGGGGGGGGGATGCATTTTCTGGTTATCTATAGAGGAGAGCATTGATTTGTTGTGGGGAGATGATGTTTTTTTGGTGTTGGCTGGTGATATTTGGAGGGGATAGTTTGGCCTGAGGAGGGAAATGCTTAGGAGCTTGAGAGAAAAGTCAGAGGTGTGCTAGAGAGAAGGGATATTCTATATCTATAGAGGAAGCTTTTCAGGTATGAACCCTTTTCATTCTCTTCTCCATCTTGTTTCTAGATATTATTGCTTGTTTTGGGTATGAGCATCAGATTGTATGTTTAGTTTTCACTGATCTCTGGAATAATTATGGATTTGTTGTCATTGTTTTATCATTCTCTTCTTCTTGGCTCTGAAGAGCAACTTGAATTTGTTTTTAGCTTCATTGTGAGATATCTCAGAATTTACTCCCATGTTTTGTATGAACCCATAGCCTTTCTACCCTTTTGCAAGCCCGTGGATGAAATAGGGTTTCACTCATCAGAATGGTTCTCTTTTCTCTATTGAATGTTTCTAGTTGGGTTTGAAAGAACCCCGCCAAGGACGTCATGCCCTTCATCTTGCTTCCTCGGTGCGGTAGTGGCTATTTATGACATTGTACAGCCGGTTAAGACCGGTGTTTTCGCATTTGCGTTTGGCATTTCTACATCAACAGCTTCAATGTTCCACCTGTACCTGGATCACGCCTTCATGGACCCCACTGACCAAGGATTTCTTCACATCATATAATGAGGTCCATGATGGCATTACATGGAAGTTTACGTAGCAGCAGTCGCAAATCGAGATGGTATATTAGCTTCTGGTCGGCGGCATCATCGACGACTTTAGCACAATCTGCATGGTTTCTCTTGCTCGCCTCACCATTCTCCTTCAGATTCAAAATAATTCAATTGGATGTTGCCACGTTGGTGCAAGTACACGGCAAGAAGAGCATGGCCATGCATGAACCCCCCATGAGACTATTTTCAAAACCTATTACCCCTCATGTCCATCACCATTCTCATCCATTATCTTTCATACCCATTTCTATTCCTAACCATC
This sequence comes from Vitis riparia, assembly GCF_004353265.1. Lineage (NCBI taxonomy): Eukaryota > Viridiplantae > Streptophyta > Magnoliopsida > Vitales > Vitaceae > Vitis > Vitis riparia. Next base: position 10,230,917 of record NC_048433.1, on the reverse strand, counting down.
TACTTTATTCACACATACCCAGCTGGCCTGCTCCTCATTTCCCACGCATATGTGATCCCCATGCATGGAAATACCCTACCCATATCACCACTTTTCATTACATTCATGCATACCCATTTCCTACATTTTCTCTCTCCTCACCACTCCGCATACCCATTTTCTATCACATTCCACATCCATTCTTTCTCCCGATGCATGGCCCTAAAAGTCCACATTAACACCCATTACGTCTTTCTCCAGCCACCTGTATCCTATTAGACACCATTCATACCCGTGTTCTCTACCCATCCCACTCTCCATACTTCTTCATGCATGCCCATTGCCAACGGTTCACTTCACCACTATATCCGCATCTACACCCTTATAACCTATTCACATCACCCTCCATATCGTATGTCCACTCATCCACATCATCATGTTCATTTCCCTACGTCCCAATATCCGTTTTTCATATCCACATGTATCACCAATCTTTCCTCCCTCGCGAATGAAGACCTATCGTGCATGGTCGTTTTTATGGGTATCGAGTGACTCACCAGGAGGCGTCACTTGTACCAGAATTCGGCTGATCAAACAGTCATCACCGCCGTGACGTGGACCCGCCGGAACGTGGTAGGATGGTGATCGGAAACTTTTACCATTGTCATTACTATTGAGGGCCACGTGTTGACCATTATATCTTTGCTTGAACTATTATTGCTTCTGTTGATTAAGGCGTCATGCAATGCTAAGTCTCCGCACTCAGGTTGGGATTTTGACTTCGCGGATTATCTCAAAGTGAGGAATTGGAATAGAGAAGGGTGCTTCACTAGGTGTGTTCATCAAGGGTGGAAATGCACTTGAGAGAGTGCACAAGAAGCAAATAGTGAGCATCCAATAGAGAAAGCTATAGTGGGGTAAGCTAAGAGACGGCGCCGGAAGTTCGGTCCTCAAACGGAACAAATGACGGATATTAGGGAATTTGAGGTGTATCCAGAAGTTGGGGTGAGCGGCAAAGTTGGTGACAAATTAATCTCGGTTGAGAAAGAGCACAAGTGGCTTTTGATTACTACTCAAAAAGTGCTATTTCATAGCTTGTAATTAACTCTTTTAAACACTTTTGAGTAGTAGTTATTGCCTTTTAACCAAATTAACATGTTAAGGACCCTTGCAATCAATTCTAATCAAAATGTGTTAAGTTTTGGTGTTTTTGTTAGTAATTTGATCACCAAAGCAATCCAAGATTGAGGAGAGTTATTTGGAATCCTTGGCAAAGCAATGGAAAGAGCAGAAGCATGAAGAACCAAAGCTTTGAAGTCCTTTGCCATAAACAAATCCAGAATGCAAGGAGAGAAGCAAAGAGGAAAACAGAGGACAGCAGCTGCAGTCTTCCTTCGCACTTTTGGAGCACTTCCCGAAGTCCATTTTCTACATGCTATATACCATTTCAAAGATCAGGAAGTCAAGAATTCAACGCTTCAAACCGAGTACGATTTGGAGCTGAAATGAGGAAGTTACAGCCTTGGGAAGACAACTGTTCCAAGCTGAAGGAAGGATTCAGCAAAGTGTTGCGAAATCACCCTTTTGTTGCGAAATGATTTCGCAGCCTTTTTGCACAGTGCTATGGATTTCCCCTGAAGTTTCACGCCGCGATGGAAGCCAAACACCACAAGGGGAAAGCCAATTTCGCAGCGGTGCGAAATCAACCGGTTGCTGCAAAGTGATTTCGCAGCCCTTTTTGTGCATCTGCGAAATCTCGCAGACCTCATTTTCACCTGCGAAACGGTCCTGAAGCTTCCCGATAGTTGTGCACCGACTGTTTTAGATCTTTTCTTCTGATATTTTTGTGTCTAAATTTCCATTTTCTCCTTGTATTCAGCCACTCATGTAATTCCTTAGCTAGGAAGTATCCAAGGAAGGGTAAATTACCTTCCTATATAAACTCCCTTGCATCCATTGTAAAAGATATAATCCATCATATATAGTATATCATATATAGAATCAACGAATAGAGCACTTGCTCTGTTTTTCATATATATTCTTGTTTTCTCATTAGTTTTCTTTCTAGCCAACCAAACTCTGAGGATTTTTCCTCAGAGGATGAGAGGCTAGGCTCTTTGTCTCTTGGAGTAAAGAAAACCGGGTAAGTTTCCACATGCATAAATTGGAAGTTTTTTTGTTTTAGTTTTTAATGAAGAGAAAGTGTGACCCGTTAATGGTTTTTATCTTTTTAGTTAACTTAAAACGTCTTTAAATCACTTAGGCCAACACTTGGTAAGGCAAGTGATCTCCGTCCATGGAGATTCACTAGTTTACCCCTTGTGAGCCTCTGGGAGGTGACTTGAAGGTAGGATTTTCTAGAATTGCCAACACTTGGTAAGCTTTTGGACTCTAAGGAGACATCCATTAGTTATCTCTTGTGAGCTTTTGACGGGTAATCCAAGGTTAAAGATCACCTTGAATGGCAAGTGCTAGGTGAGAGGTATGAGCCATTGCAAGGTGCATCAATGAGAGGGATTTAGTGTTTGAACCCATTAATGGGAAGCATCTATACAACACCGGTTGGAGAAGGAACTATATGTTAATTCTCTAATGCGAGGAAAAGAAAAAAGTGACCGGAACTCCATTTTTGTATGAGGAATCTGAGCCTAGTGATCTGAAACTCCAAGAAACACTTTTCTAAGTAAAATCAGTTACTATTTTTGGTTAGCTTAAAACCAATCCTTTTTCCACCAAAGTTTATGTTTTCTTTTAAAGCTAACCTTGAAATGAAAAGGCACCAATTCATCTTTGAAATAATATCATTTGTGAAGTGAAAACCCATCCTAGTGAACGATCCTAGAGCCACTATGCTATAGTAGCTTTGTCTTTGCTACCCTAGTATATGGTGTAATAGGTTATAAATTTTATTGATTAATCCCTCAATCAAGGAGCACCAGTTGGACACGAATCAGCTGAGACACTAATTAGGCATGAATCAGCTTTGTTGCACCTAACTCCAAAGATGATCCTGCAAAGGAAGCTGCCGACCTCACAGCCAGGTCATTATCAAGAATCACCATGGCCAAATTGGAAATGGTTATGTCCCAGTCCTTGGCTGCTACACCTCTCACATTGCGGTAAAGTTCGTTGAGGACTGTCACTGGCAATGGACTTCATTCTTCTCTGCTGTGTCAGTACAGGATTGTTCACCTCAATCATGGAAATTTGAAGAAATAGCTGGTGGATGTTCTTGTGCTAGGATTTGGTGCAGTTACAGTGGATGTTTCTCACTCTTCACTTCAGGGACAACCTCTCATGTTCTATCCTATCAGTGACTCCTCAGACCCACTGGTATGATATTAGCTTGCATGGCCACCTTTGGCATGCAACTAAGGGGCCACGTGCCATCTTCTATTTTCTCTTCCCTTTGATTCCAAAATAATAATTTCCAACCCCGTTTTGAAATGAATTTCCAACTTTTGGTTTTTAAAATGTTTTCAAGTCATCAAATTTTCCATCCTTAGGGTTTTTAGATACCAACATCTCATTTTTAATAAAATTTGGTCGCCTTTTTCTTTTTGGCGGGCCACTTTCGAATTTTCTTTGATTTTCAAAATGTTTTAAAATAAGTGTGAATTTATTTTTCGTAATTCTTGGCGATAGAATTTACGAAATTAATTCATACAAAAATAAATGGGTTTTGGTGGGGGCCCAACATCAAATGAATTTTCTTTAAAATAAAAGTGAATTTTGAGTGAAGTGTCATGCGTGTCTTTGATGATTTTGCACTCAATTTAGTGACATGGGAGCTATGTTTATGCTATTTATTGTGCACTAACCCTCTCTCTTGATAGCGCATAGTGGTTCGCTACTCAGGTACACACTCATTCTTACTCTATTTAGTCTATGTACATTTTCTGACTCCCGTATATGCATGTTTCGCTCTGAGTATTCATTGATTTATTCATCCATTACCATGTCAGCTTCATTTTATTAGTAGAGACCCGACTTTAGGGACTTAGAGGGGTGCTACGGTCTTTACCGTACCTTCCCGATAAGTAACCTGACCCCCGAACCCGATCCGGTTTTTCACAGACTGCCTTTTCCAAAATAAGGAGTCACACTTAGGGTTTTTCTTTCTTATTTTGTTTACCCTTTAAAAAATAAAACAAAAATAAGTGGCGACTCCAAGTCATTTTCTTAATCAATAAAAATCAATTTTTCAAATAAAAATCGAGCTCGCCATCGAGTGGGAAACGCATTGAGCTGAAATGCAGGGTCCACAATCCCATTACTCAAACATGAACTTAGATCAATTATAATTGCATTATGAACAATGATTTCATTTAATCATGCAATAGAATGTGGATTTAAGTAGAGAGTGATGCTTGAAAGTCGTTAAGAACCATACACACCAATTGGTTTACCTTATTATTGCCAATGTAAATAGTGAGTGATCCTAACTAAGGATGAAAATATCAGTTTTGATGGATATGTCGGTAACTTGATTTTATAGATATATGAAGATATATCAGCAGATATATGAGGATATATCAGCGGATATTTTGACGTAAAATATTGATGACGTAAAAATTAATGAAAATTCTGAAAATATTAGAAAAAACTCTAAAAATTATATAAGAAATAAAAATAGATATTTTAAAGTTGTTTATCCTAAAAAAAATGATATATATATATATATATATATATATATATATATATATATATATATATATATATATATATATATATATATATATATATATATAATTTGTCATATTTAATAATAATATCCTCTATATCAATAAAAAAAATTAATTTTATAAGTATACATTTACTATTAAGTTGCATTATATATTATTTTATAATAATATTATGATAACAAGTCTAATTTTAAAATATATTTAATATTAAAATTATGATCCATTTTAATTTAAATGTATTCAATGATATCAAATAAATAATAATATATTTATAATTTTTTTAATATTTATATTTTATATTTAATAAATATATAGATTATATAAAAAAACCTATTAAGAAAATTATGTTTTTATATTTTTGATAATAAATTAAATCAAATGTAAAAATAAAATAATTAGAATTGATTTATTTAATACAACAATCTTTAATTTCTTTTATATATGTTTTAGTGCATGTTTCTCGTTAAGGAGCAACTTGCTCTAGTGGTTACTATAGATTCCCCCTGAGTGTTTTGTCTCAGGTTCAAATCCTTGCAATAGTAGTCAATTGTAGTGATTGTTCATTAAGGCAACTCACTTTGACCAGGCTGAAATAAGTCAAAAAATAGACAATATATCGGTGAAAAAAATTGAAAAATCGGGCCATCGATATATCCACCAAATTTTTTTATCAAGACCCCTTATACCATCCACAATATTTTTGTTCACAATCTTAACAAGAAAACTCCTCGCCATGAGGAGAATGGCCATTTACCAACCCTTGCACTAGGGAAACAACAAGATAGTCCATTTACATGTATGGCAAAGATGGAAATCTTGTTGATCATCTAATGCACTTTAGGAAGGCTATAACATTTGTTTAGGGAAATGATACACTTTTATGCATAACTTTTTTTTTTTCCAATATGCAAGGCTTGACTTTGGTTTGAATTCATAACCTACCTTTAGGCACAATCTCAACCATTTATAAGTTATGCATATTTACATGTGCTTAGCATGATAAAGGAGAAATATAAATTCAATGTTCAATAATAGAATAATGAAGAATAAAGAGTTGTGTGAGTATATCTAGTGATGTAGTGTAGTGTTCATATAGCTAGAATTGATGATTCTACCACTAGAATAGCTTTCCCCTCAACAACATATGTTGTTTTTTAAGGTTTGACTAAGGTTTGACCATCTTTGACCAACAACATTGACCGTTGACCGAGGCAACCCGCTTTGACTAGATCGAAATAAGCCGAAAATTTGGCAAAAATGGTGGATATTTAAAGAAGGATTGGAGCAAATACTGTGAATATCATTATGTGCTCAAACACACTGTTAAAACATGTTGCATCTAAGAGCATGTTGTTGAGATATATATAAAAAGGAGGAATTATGTTGATTCATAGCCTATGAAGAAATTCAAATACTAAGTGGCATGAAATTTGTTCATTTTAGCAATGCATTATCATTCTAAACTGCATTAATTCAAGCATAAAAAATTCATTTTGATTAATTTTATTTTTATAAGTTGCCTTAACAAGTTTTGTGAGTTTTACAATGAAATTGAGTCGAAAAGCAACATGAACCAAACATTCCACCCCTTATCTTGCTATCGTATTTGCTACTTATAGGAGCAAAATTATAATTTCATTACCTATACGTAGCAAAGCTAAGTAGTGGTAATTACTATCTAAGGAGAATCTTATTTTAGCTAAATCCACTCCTATTGCTTATTTTGTTACTTATATGTAGTGAGCTTATGTATAAAAATTCCTTGGTTTTATTTATTTTTTCTTTCATTTTTAATGCCATTCTTAAACATGCATTCCCATGTTTTCATAGCCTTTTTCTCTCACACTTGCGAGGAATCCTTTTGCTTAACAAGAGAAACACTCTACCTCAAAGGCTATGCAACCTCAAACCTTGGAAAAGAAGAGCTAGGATAGCTAGATGTAATAACATGCATGTCATCTAAGGAGTTGTTGGAATGGAATTATAATGTTCAATCATGAAGGGTTGACCAAGGATTGCAAAGATGATGTGGTCATGTCACCTTTCTTCAATATATATAAGGCATGAGAGCTGAAAAAACATGGATTGATTGAGAAATTAGTTGCAACAAATGAAAGACAATGCATGACACCATTTTGGTAGCTTAAAAAGAATAAGACATTATATTTTTATTACCTTAGCTTAGCCACCAACCATTGTCTCTATGTAATTTCAAACTGATTTCAACCTATATTGAGTTTTTAGATTTTGCGTTGCAAAAGTTTTCAATTATCCTTATTTTGCCGTTTTATGAATTTTTGCTACTTGTTTTCAATTTAAATTGCACTTGGGATAAAATAAGTGGGATGATAGTGTTGTTGAATTATTGCCTAATAATATCTTAATCCTTTTTGTTACTCTAAGACCAATTTTTGGTTTGTTGGGGCAAAGAAAAACCTTTTTCATTATTGTCTTATGCTTTGTTGCTTGGAAATGTCTCTAACAAGCAAGTGAAGACAACATAAGTTAGGGAATGAGCATATATCGTAACCTAACTTGAGTTGGCTAAAGTAATAAAAGAAAAGTTAAGGGCTAGTGCCATTATAACTATGACATTGGTTTAAGACATGGGTCAGATTACATACATGATATTCACAACAAGTGATGTAGGACATTAAAGTCATTTTGATTTTCTTCAATTTTTTCCACTTTATATTCTAGCATTCTGGATTTTCATTCTTGAGAAAGCACTAATTCAAGATTTTCTACATCTATTTCATACACCAATTTCTTTCTTCATCCAATAATTGTGGTTGATAAGAAAAAACCTAAGGATGAAAATATTGGTTTTTACAGATATATCTGTAATTGAATTTTATGAATATATTAGGAAGTATCAAAATTTTATTTTATTTTTTTTGACAAAAACTATTAATGGGATAGAAATTGATCAAAATTTGTAGAAATATTAGGGAAAACTTCAAAATAAATAAATAAACATTAATATACATATTGAATTTGTTTTGTTGAATAAATTGATACATGTATGATGTAATTTATGATATTTATCAATAATACCATGTGCATTGAGAATAAATATCAATTTTCTAAGTGTATACCTAATATTAATTTACATTAAATATTTGATTTCATTAAATGTCATGTCAATAATTATACATGTTACATTGTAATGGATTTTTTGATTGAAAAGGGTTGAAAATCCTTTCACTTACTAACATATGCTTTGATCAAACCAAAATATCTGAAAATTTCAAGCCAAAGATATATCCCATAAGAATTTTATTGAGCTCCATTGAAACCTGAAATGTCGACAATCTTTCACTAAGTTTCAATGACATTTTTGTCACTAGCAAAAACCTTGAGGAAAATGACCACTAGGATCTCTTACCAAGTACTACAATAGGGATCCTTGAGCTTAGGCACCTAACCAACTAAACTAAACTCTCATTTTTCACGATGACAATAACATAAGAGCACCTTGTGTCATTATTTAAACATACCTACCATGAACATACATTTTGCTCCAAGAGTTTGTAGTGAAATCCTTTATGAAAATAGGTCATATCTGTTATTCATAGAGATGATTGAAAAGTTCACAAGATTAAAATGTGTTCATTAGTGCCTACTTATGCACTCCATTGGCAAATAAATAATGTGATTTATGCAATATAAAATGTGATTCGTTCCCAATTGGTGTCTCAACTGATTCATGTCCTCTCAATGGTCCCTGACAGTGGTGCCATTTGATACGTGTCCAGCTAGTGTCCCTTGATTGTGGTCCTCAAAAGGGAGTAATCAACAAAATTTATAACCTATTACACCATGTACTAGGATAGCCTTAGCTAGCATAGCATAGTGGCTCTAGGGTCGTTCACTGGGATGGGTTTTCACCTCACAATTGATATTAATTCAAAGTTGAATTGGTGCCTTTTCATTTCAAGGTTAGCTTTAAAAGAAAACATAAAGATGTTTGAAAAAGGATTGGTTTTAAGCTAACCAAAAATAATAATAACTGATTTTAATTACAAAGAAAAGTGTTTCTTGGAGTTTAGATCACTAGGCTCAGGTTCCTTATACAAAAAGGGAGTTCCGATCACTTGTTTCTTTTCCTCGCATTAGAGAATTAACATATAGTTAATTCTCTAACCGGTGTGGTACAGATGTTTCCCATTAATGGGTTCAAACACTAAATCTCTCTCACTAATGCATCTTGCAATGGCTTGTGCCTCTCACCTAGCACTTGCCAAGTGTTGGCTATTCTAGAAAATCCTACCTTCAAACCACCTCCCAAAGGCTCGCAAGAGGTAAACTAGTGCATCTCAATGGACGGAGATCACTTGCCTTACCAAGTGTTGGCCCAGGTGATTTAAAGGCGTTTTAAGTTAACTAAAAAGATAAAAACCATTAACGGGTCACACTTTCTCTTCATTAAAAACTAAAACAACAAAACTTCCAATTTATGCATGAGGAAACTTACCCGGCTTTCTTCACTCCAAGAGATGAAGAGCCTAAGCCTCTCATCCTCTGAGGAAAAATCCTTAGAGTTTGATTGGCTAGAAAGAAAACTAACGAGAAAACAAAAATATATAGGAAAAATAGAGCAAGTGCTCTGTAAAATATATTTATTGCAAAATTGTACAAAGGATGCGTCTCTAAGAACAAGCTCCCAAGTGATTTTATACTTTTGTAAAGAAAATTACAACTATATATAAGAGGTTATTCACCCATTTGTTCTTGCTTAAAGACTAAGGAATCCTATAATAGGTGGGTTAGAAGGAGAGTTTGGGGATTTAGACATCAAATATCTAAAGAAAAATATCTCAAAATGTCGGTCGGGAAGCTTCAGGAGAACACTGTGGCACTGTTCAAAATGGCTGCGAAATTTTCGCAGCAAAAGGACAACATTTTCGCAGCCAATGGCTGATTTCGTAGCCGTGCACCATTCTGCCTTCAGCTTGGGGTGATCTTCTTGCAATGGCTGTAACTCCTTCATTTCAACTCCGAATCGTGTACCGTTTGAAGCATTGGATTGTTGACTTCCTGAGCTTCGAAACGACATATAGCATGCATAAATTGGACTTCAGTAAGTGCTCCAAAAGTGGCTGAAATGACTGTCATCAAGAATGCTTCATGGCAGATTTCTCTTTGCTTCCCCTCCTTGCATTCCGGATTTGTTTATGGCAAAGGACTTTAAAGCTTTGGTTCTTCATGTTCTGAGCTTTTCATTGCTTTGTCATGGATTCCAAAGAACTCTCCTCAATCTTGGATTGCTTTGGTGATCAAATTACTAACAAAAACACCAAAACTTACACAATTTGATTAGAAATGATTGCAAAGGTCCTTAACATGTTAATTGGGTTAAAAGGTGATAACTACTACTCAAAAGTGTTTAAAAGAGTTAATTATAAGCTATCAAATAGCACTTTTTGAGTAGCAATCAAAAGGCTTAACTCACCCAACTTAATTTGAATAGATGCTAAGGCCCTAGTTATAAATCTATTGTATATTTTGAGTTTAATTTCAAGTTTAAGAGAGGAAAATGATGAAAGTTGCAAAAGTCATATTCAACCAAGGAAGAAAAAGTATCAAATATGCTTAAAAAGACACTTGGGACTTGAAAAGCATAAGAAGATCCAAGCATTGGTCAAATGAGCAAGTCATGGGCATAAAAGATGGGGAATAAATGTTATGAAATGAGAAGAAAGAAAGTAGCCTTCAAGGAACAAGTTTGAAGCAAATGCAAACAAGTTCAAAATGAAATTTGGAACTTAAATTTTGGCAACTACATATGGTTTCAAAGCTCAAGAAGTAAGGAATCTAACACCTTAAACAAATCAAGAATCAAAGTTGAAATGAGGAAGATTTGTCCAATTGAAGTAGGTTTATGCTAGAAGAGCTATTCATTGTGAAATGGACAATACCATTTAAAAAATAAGCATAATTTCAAATTGAGCAACAACCACCTCAAGTTGAAGCCTCCTCTACTTCAAATTTTGTACTTTTAACACTCCTTCAATCCAAAATGGACCTCTAACATTTAAAACTCGTGATTTTTTTCTTTGGGATTTTTGAGACTTTTATAATGTTAGAATGAATGATCATCATATATATGCTTTGTTTTAAAGTTTAAGAAATACTATATATATTTTATTCATTCTTTTTCACTTACGAGACTTATTAAACATTGTAAAATTTAGGACATAAAAAGGAAAAAAAGAAAAGATTGTGTAGCTATAGGAACTTTGATTTGCAACTTATATCACTTTAATTATCACATCTAGTATTACTTAAAATATTTTATTTTATAATTTTTTTAATAATAATGAAAAATTACCTAATAGTTTGAATAGTGTTGAAATACATTAATCGAAGGCCATTAGTGCAATGAATGATAACAATAGTATAGTCATTGGAGAAGATGGAGATAATAAGAAGAAAATCCATGTAAATAAATAAATTCAATGTACAACAGGAGTAGCTTAGATTATCAAGTAGGAATGTTAATAATATGAATGTTTGTGTAACCTAGCTCTAATCACCTCTAATTGATCATGTTAGGCAAAATATAATCGAGTAGGGACAAGTATCATAAATCTTTGTGTATAGATATACAACCTAGGGACACTAGATCTATGTAATGGAAGTGATAATGACATAAAAACTATATATCTAAGGCTTAAAATGTAGGGATGGATCCCTTGAAACTATGACATGATGTAACAATAAAATAAATTTAATAATATGTATAATATGATTCTGGTTCTCTTTTCACTATCCTATATTTATGCATTATCTATGTTGAGCATTTAGGTCTACATCACTTGCATTATATATGACTTAGGTGCATTAGGATAAATCACCTTGAGAGGATTGGATAAGACTTATGATAAATCATGACATTTGTTATATGGTAGTCATGATTCACAAAACTATTATGTTGCATGGAATTTCAACCTTGAGAGGATATTAAGCTAGTGCTAAGGTCCTTAATGGTTTTTCCCTATGGTTAAGACCTTAAGGTAGTTATATATTTAGTATGTATTAGGTCACAAGTCTTTAGGATCATATAATAAAAGGATCTGTAATTCAATGATTGGAGAGATAATCTTAAAAGGTTGATAACACATGTCTCGTTAGATTATAGATACTAGTACATAAGAACCTTGCATGCAGTTGTTAGTAGGTCATAAATAAGTAGTCTCCATTTAATATTATAAGATGCTAAAGTGTAGTTGATTATTTATAGTGAGATATTGAGTCAACTTAGAAATTAGATTTTAAGGGAGCCAATATTTTCTATGGGTCTTAATGGTCCTTGTTTGAACTCCTAACCCTTAATGACACATTTATTAAGGAGTATTTTGGTTTTTTTATTCAAATATGTACATAAAGACGCTCAAATACATAAGATTGCACAAGAGCTTGTGAATGATTTTTCTAGACTGAGCTAATTGATTTATTAGAGCCTAATAAGGCTAATTAATCAATGAGAACCCAAGTAGGTTGGATTAATGAGCTCAATTACTTAAGCCCAAGATAGACTTGAGTTACTTAAACCCACTAGAAGCCTATATAAACCACTCGTAAGGGTTAGGACTTCAATTTAGTCTTCTTATTCACTCCAAATGGAAAGGAGTTTTAGTTGCTTTCCTTTTGTGAGGCTTCCACTACTTTCAATGCCAAGAGCAAAGAAAGAGATCCATCAAAAGATCTCTTAGTGTTTGAGATCCGTATCACCTTTTCACTAATTAGATTGGATTTGGGAACATCCAAATCATAGATATGTTATTCTAAGCACTTAGGTTTAAAGTTTTAAGTTTTAAATTTTTTGTTGTGCTTAGATCTAGTATCCCTAGAACAATTTAGCGTGCAACCCTAAGATTTAGGGCTTGGAATTGATTAGCCCAAAGATTCCAACATAAAAAATAGTCTTTGATCTAAATGTTCATAAATCAAAGTCTAATAGAAGAAAAAAGTGCAAATCTTGAAAATCTCATGATTTTTTGCTTGATATCTCTCTCCTAGACCTTGGCATGTGAGAATGGTATAATATTTTCCTTAGTAATAGAGGTAATGTGTTATCTATTCTTTTTGGATAGTAGAATAAGTGATATACCACACTTAGCATTTCTATGGAGTTAATTTTACCTAATTTAATGAAAATGAAACCTTAAAACTACCTTTCAACTACAGTTTTTGGTTGGGACTCTTATTTTTGTAATAATGCATCTTTTGGATCTAATTTCAAGTTTGTATAAGTATTTATGACCATTGAAAAAAACAAGGAAGGTGTAGTACAATTATAACCTATGAGGTGCATGACGTTTAGATGATGCACCACTAACGGTATATAATTTTGGTCAGCGCACCACCAAAGGTGCACAATTTTGATTAGCATACTAACAAAGATGACCTAAAAGATTTGCTATTGAAAAAAAGGTGGTGCACCCTCAAGTGTGTAATTGGTAAAATTAGATAAGGTGCACAATTATAAAGGAAGGGTACCTAAGAAAGTACGTAATTGCAAAAAGTAAGAACTTCTCATTCCTAGCCTAGGTTGTGCATTAAAATAAGATCAAGTAGCCACCTCTGATCTTCACCAACTCCAAATTATTGTTTATGTTAAGTCAAAGCTTCCATTTCCTACCATGGTTGGTAGTTCACCAACCACTTCATTTAAATTCATCATTTTGGTTTAAAGTTAGCATCACCATCCAACAAATGAGGAAGAAGCATGAATCCACTAAAAAAAGAAGAGACATAACAAAAAAAAATATGTATAAGAAAGGTTATGAGGGCGTAAAAATGGGAGTTTAGAAGGGGAAAACGAAAAAAGCTTTTTGTTTTTTTGTTTTTTTTACTATCTAAATTTCTCATAATCTTACATAGAAAATGTTTACTCCTTAATATAAATTAGTTCTTTAGAATTTTGATTTCACAGTAGTAATTAAGATTTGAATTTAGTTTTAGTTTGAATTTAGTCTTTCAAACTAACTAGAATGCTAAGCTAAACATAGACAATTGTGAAAAGAAGAAGAAGGGGTTTGTGCCCCCACTTCAACCTAATTTAGTCCTTGGTTTGTTAGTGTAAATGTTGAAGGGGTTTGTTTTTTTACTATCTAAATTTCTCATAATCTTACATAGAAAATGTTTACTCCTTAATATAAATTAGTTCTTTAGAATTTTGATTTCACAGTAGTAATTAAGATTTGAATTTAGTTTTAGTTTGAATTTAGTCTTTCAAACTAACTAGAATGCTAAGCTAAACATAGACAATTGTGAAAAGAAGAAGAAGGGGTTTGTGCCCCCACTTCAACCTAATTTAGTCCTTGGTTTGTTAGTGTAAATGTTGAAGGGGTTTGTTTTTTTTACTATCTAAATTTCTCATAATCTTACATAGAAAATGTTTACTCCTTAATATAAATTAGTTCTTTAGAATTTTGATTTCACAGTAGTAATTAAGATTTGAATTTAGTTTTAGTTTGAATTTAGTCTTTCAAACTAACTAGAATGCTAAGCTAAACATAGACAATTGTGAAAAGAAGAAGAAGGGGTTTGTGCCCCCACTTCAACCTAATTTAGTCCTTGGTTTGTTAGTGTAAATGTTGAAGGGGAAATGAAGCTCGTGGTTATAGCAAATGCAAGCTACAATGGTTGTTAAGGTCATAAGTCAAGTAACCATTGGGAGCTTGTTTGAACGTCATAGTTTTAACTATTGTTTCCCCTAAAGCAAAATACTAGCAAGGGTAAGGAAAGGCCTCATTGGTAGAAAAGTGTTTGTTGCAATGGTAGTGAAGGTCGTAAGTCAAGCAACCATTGGGAATACACCTAAGTCATTAAGGCATTGGTTTAAACTAGCCCAAAGTTGGTGCATGAATTTCCCCACAAACTAAAGGACTTAAAAATGATGGTTTGCATGTCAGGAAAGGACTGGATTTAGGGAGAAGGGAATATCATCCTCTTACCTATACACATAACACTTATTTTCTTAACTTAAAGAACCTTTATAACTGTTTTATTTTTTTTCAAGCACTTCAAAACACTTATGAAACTTATTCCTCACTTAGAAGACATATAGGGTGGTTTTGACGATTCTCCTCAGAGAAAGATGTTTATTCCAGTGGAATCGAACCTAGTATCCACTAGGTCACAATTGAAATCCTTGTATTGGGATTTGACATAACTTTGGTATCATAACTAAGACTCAACCAATAGGTTTGTCTATGTACTTAAGTGAATTGAGTTCATCTTGGACTTAGGTCAATTAATCTAGCCAATTGGATCCTAATTAATTAATTAGTCATGTTAGACTCTAATTAGATAATTAACCTAATCTAGAAAGACCATTCAAAAGCTCTTACACAATTTTTCATTTTTTCCAAAATGTCTTTATGCACATTTATGAATAAGACACTCATCTATCCCTTAAATGATATGTTATAAAGGAATGTGAGCTCGAGCAAGAACAACTAGGATGCATAGGAAAATTTTGACTCCATCAAAATCTAAATTTGAAGTTGACTTAATATTCTACTACAAAAAGTCAACCGTACTCCAGTATCTTATGATATTAAAACTAGATACAAAGTTCGGATCTATGACCTTTTAGTTAACTACATTCAAACCATAATGAGTTGGTGTGCATGATCTAATGAGGTAAATGCTATCAATCTTTCAAGATTACCTCTACCATTTTTAAGTCTTAGATCCTCCTATTGTATGATCAACCAACATATTCTACATTATAGAAAGCATATATCAAATTCTACTAAAGGAATTACTATAACCATAAATTTCATCATCAAATGTCCTTAAGATCACCCAAGTAGACCTATTGTTTCAATCCCATGAGATATCATGATGTTTATCTTAAGCATATCTATTGCCCCCTGTCTTAATCAATAGTGATCTAATCCATAGCGAATATATGACCCACCTTTGGATCTCACTCATAAGTTAAAGCCTCTAAAGATTTCATTCCTAACTCAATATTCTCTCAAAGCTGACAACCCTTGCAACATAGTAGTTTGATAAATCATGATACTTGATAGTTATTGACATGATTTATTCTAAGACTTAATCGATGTGTAACCATATACACTAGTGCACTCACTATGGGAAAACCACTATGATAACCAAGACAAGTCATCCCTTAAATTAAGAAGTCATGCATTATAATTTCCAATAGATTGCTCAATTTCATGAACTAACTATGAACTACTTAGCTTCTTGCCAAAAACCCGTGACTTGTATCTTGTGCAACTTCTAATGCACTCAATTCATATATAATGCAAATGATACATGCATGAATGCTTAGATAATTAACTAATGTAATCAAGGATAAAAGGAAGACCAAAAATCATAAAAGATAAATATATTAACGAAACCTTATTATATTACATTATGTCATGCTTTATATATATATATATATATATATATATATATATATATATATATATATATATTATTGTTAGGAATTAATAGAAGAAAAAGACAAAGGCAAGTATAAAACATAGATTAATAATAATAATAATAATAATAATAACAAGACAACAAAATATTCATAAGATATCATAAAAGAATAAAAGAAAATCTTTAAAAAGATTTTCTAAGCAACCAATATAAAACAAGAAAGAAGATACAACTTATCTTGGGTTTGGTTTGAAGAACTTGGTATCAATAATGGAGAGTGAAAGTCATAACAAACAAATGTTGTGTTTGATGTTGATAGAGACTAAAGGAAAAGAGGATGGCTAGCGAAGTAGGGTTAGGCATTCAAACACTATGGGACATTTTGGGTAGATATTAATTTATTTGAAATTTTGAAAAATAAATTTTGAGAAATCACCTATTAATGCTACTTCAAAAATCACTCAATTCTTTATATTTTTTAAAATAATATTTTATAATTTGTTAAATGCCAAATTTTAGACTAAAGCACTTCTAAGCCCTAAGAAACACTTCTCAACCTCCCAAAATCACTCTCAAATGAATTCCAATATATATGTATATGTATATATTCTAAAAGACTATTCAAATATAGAAGTTTGGAAACATAATCAAGGCATCAATATGATTCAAAATAAAAGTTATGAAGTTTGATGGTTTGAAAGGATTTTCCTAACAAACTTTTCTTATTAATAAGCACCTCGATTATCCTACAAGTATTCATAAGAGACGTAAATTAATATTTCTAGCAAGAAGTAAATTTTACACTAGCAAAAAAAAAAAAAAATCTCTTTATTTTTACCATTGGACAAGTCCTTACCATTTGAAAAAACAAACTTATTTTCTACATTCCAAATTTTAAAATTGTACATAGCTTTTGATTCCCCCTAATTCTATTGGGATCATCATCTTTTCTCAACAACTTAGAAGAAGGATATTAAATATTCCACAACCTAATCACTAATACCATATTAATATAATGGATAGGTGGACAAGATAAGAAATTGAAATATTAATATTCTAAATTCTTGGTGACCCTTAAAGATGTTGACATGGTGATGAAATCATTGAACTTAATATCAAGATCCTTCAATACAAATTATAAATTTAAGTCTATAGGGTGGTGGTTAAGGCTAATATCTTGCTCTTGAAAGTAGGTATGACTTTAAGAGTTAGATCCATGGTGGGCTAGCACATTATCTCAATAAATGTTGACCTATACCAATTTTAAGTCTACTACAATTTAATAAATGTCAATTTTTTTCTATACTTTAGTGAATATTATATTAAGAATCAATCTAGTTACATTAGGGAAGAAATCTAGCCATTTAGGAAATCACTTGCCCTATTACTTTCTAATATTACCAGGATGAATTTCATTATTAGGATTTGGGAGCTAAAGCATGACCAAATTTTGATAAATCAATGTTGAGAAAATATATATATAGATAGATAGATAGATAGATAGAGTGAATGATAGAGTGTATTATGCCCATATTTGCATATCTTATTTTTGTAAATAAATTAAATTGTAAGAGATTATAGTACACATCACATTTTAAAAAATCTTGCATAAGAAAATAAAGAGAATATTTCTTCATATGGAAACCTTTTTTTTTCTATCATTTATATAGTAGATTTATTTCATATTTAATTAAACTTTTATAATAATAAAATTATCCATTTAAAATAATTATTTTAACTCATAATTAAAATGAAAGACCACTTCTTAGAGTTTGTATTAACTTAAATGGAAAAAAATTTAGTGATCTCAAGTTATTTATAATACTTTAACGTCTAATGTGTCAAATGTGCTATTAATCCAAACCCTTGTTATAAAGTCATATCGTTCCTTATCTTTTACTAAACTTGGATCACTAATATCGTGATTAAAACTAAAAAATAAATTTAAGATAGCAATAATATAATAATTAAGAACAAATTTTAAATTTTCAAATATCTTGATTTTTTAATTATATTAATTTTTTTTATATTTTTATTTCTCTCTCATTTTCTCTCTATCTTTGCTTGATCTTTTTTAATATCTAATGTAGTTATATTCCATTAACTATCTTTTATGGTTCAAAAAAACATAAAATTAAAAATATGTAGCGGAAAAAAACAAAGTTTTGAGAAACTAGGTTTATTAATTATTTAATAGAAGACTAAAATTTGAATTACCATTAAAACATAACTAGTTATTAATAAAAAAAATTAATTTTACTCAAACCCTTGTTTAGTGTAAATACATCTATTTATCATTGATTTCAAATTTCATCAAATAACATCTCTATAAATTTATTCCATTTACTAAATTTATTTTTTAAAAGAGATTTCAAGTAAAATAGAAAATTAAGTAGTTATATTTAATAATGCTCTAAAAAATTATCCTTTAAAAAATAAATTTAATAAAATGAAGAAATTTATAAAAGTGCTAATTAACAAAATTTCAAACTAATAGTGGTTTAATGTATTTACATTAAATTTGATGGGATGTAAATGAAATTAGTCTTTAATAAAAACAACTATTACATTCCAATATTAAATTTAAAAAATTTTAAAAATGGTTTGTTTTCTATATTTAGTGAAAGTTTTGCACGCTAAGAGAACTTTATTTAAAATTTTAGTGAAAGTTTTGCAAGCTAAGAGAACTTTATTTAAAATATTAGTTAACTTTCTTAAAGTAAATTGTCGATTATAAAAAAATTATAAATTAATAATTATTTTCCTAAATTGGAACCTTACACTTATAAAGAAAATACAATTTTATAAAGATTTTGAAAATAAGATCACTTTTCTAAATTGAAAATATTTGATATCAAAAGTTTGAGAAGATTTTGGAAAAGAATCTTTAAGCATATTTTATAAAAAAGAAAAGTAGATGCTCTTGACTTTTTTTTTTTTAACAATCTTTTGATAAAAATGTTTTCTTATTTTTAACATATTCCAATTTAAATGAATATTCTTATCTGGAAAATATACTTTCATAAAGAAAATACCAGTTTATAAAGATTTTGAAAATAAGAGCACTTTTCTAAATGGAAAACATGGGATCCTTAGAAGATATCAAAAGTTCAAGAAGATTTTGGAAAAGAATCTTTAAGCATAATTTATAAAAGAAAAGTAGATGCTCTTGAACTTTTTTTTTTTCAACAATCTTTCCATAAAAATGCTTTCTTATTTTCAACACATTCTAATTTAAATGAATATTTTTATTTGGAAAATATACGTTCATGAGCATTTACTTCCATTAGAAATGCTAAAATCAAACATTAACTTATTTTTACCATATAAAATATTTTCATGCATCAAAAAAGGAAATAAATAATGTATATGAAAAATAAAAAAGAAAAAAAAATTATCATGGTCTTAGGGAGCATGTTATGCAATTTGGGAAGTTCAAATCCGAGAACTTCAAAATTTCAAATTTCACCAAATGGTTTTTCACAAATTACAGTTAAAACTAGAAATATCCTAAAATACCTTTAAAATTGCTAGATGAGCTACTCTGCCAACTCAAGCATTGATTATGCTTGAGCACAGTTATTGCATCTTATACACCAAAGAAGTTTCCTTCTTCTTTTTCAGTAACCTTTTCCACAGAAAACTCACCTTTGTGATATGATTTCTCCACCATGGATGTCCATGAATGCCTAAACTAATTGTTTTTCTTCTCTTAGGTTATAAAGATGGATAAAAACAAGATTTTTTACAATCAAGAAAAACCTAAGCTCCTTCAGAATAGAGCTTGCAACTTATCTAAGAATAAAACAAAAAATTTTACATTAAAACATAGAAATCCTACACTGCTTATGCAGTTTACAACTCATCCTAGAGAATCAAAAGATTAAACATCCATAATCCTATTCAAGGTTTAAATGACCAAACATATTCATTCCCTGGACCATAAGATGATAAAGAAAATCTCTACAGAACAAAGGTAAACACGTCATAGAAAGGTTTTAGCATGTTTTTTTTTTCCCTAAATCTAGGGCTTTGATTCCAATTGTAGGAGTATTTGGTTGCACAAACCATCCTAAGCCTTGAATCTCAAGGGTACATGCAAAATCTATCCTATGCTTCTCTAGATCTACACAATAAAAGCAAATAAACATTTTAAATCTTTAGATCTAAAGATTAGTAACAAGGATCTAAATGTTCCCAAATTGATTCTTGTCAATGGAGAGATAGCGTGCATCTCAAAGAACAATATATCTTCCACTTGATAACCCTTTTTCTAGAACTTGGCATGTGAGGAAGGTGGATTCATCTCTAAAGGGGATGGAGTAAGGTTCCTCTCTCTAGAAGTCTAAATGATAGGATTTATATAGTTTTCTTGTAGGCTTAAGTGACTTGAGTCCATCTTGGGCTTGGATCACCTAATCTAGCCCATTAGGTCCTAATTAATTAATCAATCTTATTTGGCTCTAATTAATTAATTAGCTCAATCTATAAAGACCATTCATAAACTCTTGTGCAACCTTACATATTTATCAAAACGCCCTTATGCACTCATATGAATAAAGAACCCAAATATCCCTCAAATAATGTGTTACTAAGGAATATGAAGTTGATTTTCTCCCTAAAACCTATAGAAAAATATTTTCTCTCATAATAAAATTTTGAAGTTGATTCAATATTCCACTTTAAAGAGTAACTACACTTTAGCATCTTATGATATTAAATTGAGATACTAAACCCAAGTTAGCAACCTTATATCTACTATATGCAAGCTCCTTATGAACCGGTGTCTATAATCTAATGAGGTGCTATCAGTTTCTTAAGATTACTTCTATATCCTTGAGTCTCAAATCTTCCTATTATTTGATTAATTGACATACTCTAACTTTCTAAGTGCATATGTCAAATTCCACTTAAGGAATTACTATGGTCAGATTTCCTTATCATAAGTCCTTAAGATCACTCAATGGGACACACCATCTCAAACCTATAAGATATCATGGTTCCTATTTTGAGAATACATGTTACCCCCTATTTCAATTAATAATGTACCAATTCACAAGGAATATATGACCACCTTAAAGTCTCACCTATAAGTCAAAGTTACCAAAGACTTTAACACTAATTCAGTATTCTCTCAAGGTTACGAACTAATACAATATACTAACTTTGTGAAGTCATGACTACCTGATAACTAATGTCATTACTCACCATAGGTCTTTCTAATGTGTAACCATACACACTAATGCATTCACCATGAGAGTCACATCCCAATAACCAAAGCAAGTCATCATTCCAATTAGAAGGTAGTGTGCACTACAGTCTCAGATGAATTGTCTAAGTCCATAAACTTGAACAACTCATTGATCTTGCAAAGAACCCATGACTTAATCTTCCATACGACTCCAATGTACCCAAGTCATATATAATGCAAGATATGAAAATCTTGAATGTTCAAAAGGTATAAAGCATGAATAGGATAGATAAAAGAAAAACTGGATCATATGATAAATAATGAAATTCATGTATTGATACATTATGTCATGCATTTGAGGGTTCTATCCTAATAAAGCTTTATCTAGAGATAACCACGTAAGGTTAAGACCTAAAAGAATTCTTATTATGTTTCCCATCAACTAACAAACATATGGTATCTTTAAGTAATAATTTCTTCGTTTTTTTTTCTATAAGGAGGTAACACTCATTTTTCCAAGTACTAAGAAATTACAACCCTCTAATCTTCTTAACCAACATCTATGACCAATAACTCCTTGTGGACTCATATTTTTCACCTGCATCCCCACTCGCCAATGAGACTCACTTTTTATTGGTGAAAAATTAGTTTTTGAAATGGTAAGAACAGTCACTTTTTTTTTAAAAAAAAAAAAGGAAAAACAAAAAAAGAAATAAAATCCTAAGTGACTCATTTTGAAATGAAAAACATGTCTATGAAAAATCGAGTCTAGATCTGGGGGTTAGGTTACTTATTGGGAATGTACCATGAGGTAACAGCCCCTTAAACCCTAAAAAGGTCTTTACGAAACAAATGGAAAGAACTAAGGCAATTAATTAATAGACTAATAGATACCAAGCGACAAAATTAGATATATACAATAAGGAAATAGTGATGAAGAGCACTCAAAGCATGGCATGTAAATAAATGAAAACAAATAAATAAGAAAAGAATGGAGTGTACCTCAAAAGTGCCCAAAATAGGGCAACATACTTACATAAGGAAAATATGGTTAGTTTACAAGTAAAATAAGAGATATAATGTCAAAACAAAAGTCACCCAACATATACAAGATATACATAATCAAAACATAAGTCAAGGATGACTAAATTTCAAAGCATACTAATATACACTAATCATGTACATGGATCAAAACTAGACAAAAAGATGCAATCACAAAATAAATCCAAAAAAAGTAGTTAAACACAAAAGAAGGCTTGCCTATTATGCATATGATGTCTATAATATAAAGAAAGAATCAAATAAGACTAAAAACATGCCAAAATAGACTATATTATCAAGTTTATACTAGATATACAAAAGTTGGATGTCAAACAGATACTTATAAAATAAATCTAAATAAAATAATTTGAGATGAGATAAAATCCAAAATAAAAATAAAAAATTCTACAATATATTCAATATGTCTAGAAAACAAACTAAAATCCTAAAGTGTCCAAACATGCACTGATTAATCTAGATTACAAAGAACACTTTATTGCTAAAAAATATGGTAGAATAGCAAAGCATGCAAAAAGTTGAATTCTCTATCCAGCTTAGAGGTAAGATAAAAAAATAAAAAATAAAATTGTACAACATATTTAAAGAGTCTAAAACACATAAAAAAAAATTATAAGGATCAAACTTGCACCAATTATCCCATATTTCAAAGAATAATTCATAACACCATATTCTAGTCATCACAACAAGCATGAAAAAAGGAAATTAATTCACAAACTTGAAAAATGATTTTTGAGCAAAACCAAAGCTTAAATGGTTATTCAAGAAATATATAATACAATAAAAATAATAAAAACAATTAAAAACACATGAGTTAGGATTGATTAGTAAAAACATTTTGAGGGTTAAAAATAGGGTAGAATTTGGACACTAGGAAATACCGATTTATTTAACAAGCTTGGAAAAGACTTTTTTTACAAAACAAAAATTATTTGATATATTTGAGAAGTCTAAAACATCATCCAATCCTAAAAAAATATTTTAAGATAAACAAAAAAAATAAATTTAGAAGAAAAAAAATAGGGATCAAAAATAGGTCATCCAACAAGTGGGGTTTAGAAAATCGAAAATGGGGCTTTACCAATACCCAAATTAATTTCCATGGGCTAATCAAAATACTCAACCCTCAAATGATTATGGAGAAAATTTCATGAGGGCTAGAACCAATCAAATTTAGATTTGTAAGTTAATCCATGTTTCCAAAATCAAGAAAATCTGAAAATTACTAGTTGTAAAAATGAGTGATATAGACCAAAAAAAAGAAAAATGAGTCATGACCAATCCATAGGGCATTCAATTCTCAACCCTCAAATAAATAAAAATTTGAACTCATAAGAGGCATGAGGGGTCAAATTAACACTCAAGCATAAAAAATAGGGCTGAAATACATTTAAAAAAAATACTCATAGACAAGGATATTCTCATATGAAATCATATATTATGTATCAAAGAACATGACATATCCAAGCTTATGAAATGAGACTTAACATTGGGCCACAAAATTAACCATTAATAAATTTTTAAAAATCAACCAAGAGGATTTGAAAAAAGGTTTTAGATTTTTACTTTTCAAAGAAATCCAAAAAGGCAAAAACAAAAAAAAAAATTAAAAAAAACCCTTAAAAGGTCTTTTCCATGAAAAAAATAATTCTTTGGAAAATAAACAAACACTTTTTCGACTCTTAAATTTTAGCTTTCAAAAACCATTAAAATAAGGGGAAAACTAAAATCCCTAAAAAATAAATAAAAACAAAAATAAAGCTTTCAAATCCTAACAAAACCTTACTTCATAAATTGATCAATGAGTTTGAAAAAAGGTAAAATGCCCAAAATGAGATTAAAATAAAGTTAATTAAAGCCTTAAAAACTATTCTGCAACTGATTAAACCAAAGATTAAGTAATTTATTAGGTAATCAAGACGATCAAAGTGAATAAAAGAAGAAGAAACCCATAGATGATGAACAATATTATTAACAATCAAGTGTGTGACCTTTAATATCCACACCCAATTTACAAATCAACACTTGAATCAAAAGACAATACAAATGAACTAAGAACAAGATGAAGAAGTCAAAATCAAAATAAGATTACCAAAGATTCTTCATACAAGTGAACTACTTACCTTTTAGCAATTGAAATTCTCTTCCAAGCAAAGCCTTCTTCTAAGCTCTTTTTCCATCTTTCTTTCTGAAAATTGACGGTCTCCCCTCTAAAAACAATAAGAGAATCCTCCCTAAACCGAGCTTCTAAGGCCCTTTTTTATAAAGTAAGGGATGGTAGAGATTTGGACACTTGTCCTCATCTCTTCCATAGCTCAAATCTCTAAAAACTCAAGACGAAACCTAAAAGGTCTTTAATAGGCTCCAATCGTGCTGAAACTTTGGGAAAGCCCAGGGTATAGCCAAAGTCACACGACATATCCAAAAACTCCCTTTAAAAGGTCTCCAAAAGTGGCCCAAGAGTCAATGCTAATGCTAGGTAACATACAAACCATCAAGAAGTGCGATGAACAGCTAAGCAAAAGGGAATCTTATGTGCATACTACTCAAAAACACAAGGTGAGGGTAACAAGTACGATGAATAGCATGTGCTATGATGAAAAACTAGAATTTCTAACTCCCTAATCAGAATTTCTTGATAGCTTGAACATAATGAAATAAAGATAGATATAAGCTAAAGCTTAATTGTGTTGATGATACATACTAAGCCAAATAATTGCCATTCAAATTCTTAGTGGAAGGGCATTATACAATATCAACGTTGCTAAACTTTGATATTAACTCCTTAACTTTTATTGTTATTGGACAATTTTTTCATCTATAACCTCATACTATCCCTTTAACTATTAAATAACCATATGAGAATTATTTTGGACCTATAAATTTGAAACTCTTATTTCTATACCCAACTTTATTCTTACTATTAATGCCATATATTTTAATTCATTATTGGGGGTAGAAAAAACCCAATGTGATGAGATGTTCTAGGATACTTCCATTTAGACTCATTAACAATACTCTTACTTCAAGGCAAACTCATTGATGGACATTCGCCAATGTTGCCTTTCATCCAAATAGTTGGTATGGTTGAGTGAGGAATTCAAAACTCTACCATAAAATCACGTTTATCTAAATAGGTCATCAAATAATTGGCTTTGAATAAAGCTATGAAATTTATATCTAACGTTAAACTCTCTAAGCTCAATGGACCACTTTACCATCTTTCTTGACAAATCTAGACTTTGAACAAGGTTTGAATAAATTACTAAGTTAGAAAAATGATTACATGAGCTTAGAAATATGACTAGAATTTCTAAGCAACCATGATAAGGTGTTACACGTTTTTCAAATCCTTAGGAGATGACATCTCCACTATTACCTTAATTTGGATTACATTAACTTCTATTCCTTTTTAACTAACGATATGCCTAAAAAAATTCTCTTGACATGAAAAACACCTTTATCTAGGTTTATTCCATACTTATCAAGATATTAGAGCTCAGATGTAAATCGCATAATGTGAATTATCCTTACTCTTTGCTAGCATATCATCTATATAAGCTTTCATCATCCTGCCCAATAATTCATCAAACATCTTAGACACAACTCACTAGTAGGTAGCTCTTGCATTTTTTTAATTTAAATAGCATAACCAATATTAAAAACTTTCTTTTTTTAGTGATAAATGTCATATTTTCCATATCAAAATGATTCATTCTTATATGATTGCAATAAGAATAAGAATCCATGAAATATAATTTTTAAAATTTGAATGGTACATCCATTAACTGATTGATACAAGGAGAATAAAATAGCTCTTTAGAAAAAGCTTGTTTAGATCTAAGTTGTTAACACATATTTTCCATTTACTATTCTTTTTAAGGACAATAATTGTATTTTCCAACCATGTGGATTATTAAACTACCTTAATGAATCTTGCTTCCAAAAGCCTCTCTACTCTTTGTTTCACAATTCTCTTCTTATTTACAAATAATTTACTTATCTTATACTAAATTAGGGATATTTCTAGATCCATATTCAACCTACAGGCTACCATTATTGAGTCAATTACATTCATATCATGTGTCTACTAAGCGCAAAAAATTAGAATTCTTTTAAAGAAGTTAGTAACTCAGTTTACTTAGGTTTAGTTAGGCTCCTCTCAATTTATACTTCTTTACTATCAATCTTATTTGTCAAGTTGACAATTTCACTCTCCTTAAGAACTAAGAAATAAACTTCCCTCTTTCTCATTACCTGTTCTAATTACTATAACTTAGTGTTTCCTATTTACATGTTCAATGCTCTTTTCAAGGCTACAAACTAGCACTTGCTCATACTAAGTTGATCTCCTTATAATTCATTACCCAAGATATGTAAGGAAAATCAATTTCTTATGATAAGTTCAAGAAAAAAAAATTAATTGGTTTATTGCATTTTGTTGGCAACATTACAACTCAGGCATCATTGTGTAACTAACCAATTCCATTATCTTAAATTGAATTGTAGACCTATTGTCTTGCCAAAGTTGACAGACCACTATTGGTTGTATTTTCATTTCAACCTAGTTGATTTATTACAAGTGAGTCATTCTCTAACAACTTTGATGAGTTTTCTTGTGCAAAGCACTTTGCATTTAGTTTCCTATATCTATAACCAAAATAGTGCTTCTATAATCTTCACATTTTCTTTAATATGCCCTACCTTATAAGCCTTGTCTCCTCTTTTTGCAATAAATTTACAAGCTTCTTTTTTGTAAGTACATCCATACTACATGCTTCAAAATTCAACATTTTTCAATAATATGCCCTTGGGCCCAATATACATATATATAATATTTATTTAGATATATTTTAAAATGATCTACTTTTCATTGAAAAGGTTATTACAAGTCTAATAGCTAGGATATTTCTTTAAAAACTTCTGCATAGGTCACTATCAACATAGTAAAAGAGTCAAGTTCTCAACTTTTTGTTTTGGGCCTTCTTACATAATAATGAACCATTTTATTCAAGGACATTTACCTCTTTAAAACCTTTTTAGGATGTTATCTATCTTCTTACCTTCATAGCTAGTTATGATAATCACTTTTAGCATAGATAATGTTGTATCTTGCTTAAGACTTAAGTTCTTGTAGGCTATAATAAATATATTCCCATATTTTTCAACTCTTTTTTGTGCAACAAACATAGATTTAAATTTATTAGAAATTATTCCTTAAGAGTCCTCAACACTTTCAACTTGAACCAATATTGCACTAAATAATTTAACATACTCCTAAATATTTTCACCATCCATCATTGAAATGTTAAAAAGGGAATTTATATACTTTTTGTATAATGAAGAGCACATACGACGAAGATGGTACATATTTCTAAGAATAATGAGATAGAGTCGCTTGCAAGACTATGTAACCATACTAGTGCCCTTGCAAACTAGATGAAAATGCCTTGCATAAAATAGCATTGTTATTTTGCATCAGGGTCATTAATTAGTAGAAAGACATTGAATAATCAATAAGATCCCATAGATTGTCATATGTATGGAATTTTAGAGACATGAATTTCATAGGTAAACCTCTAGTATATCATTAGTGAATAGGTTACTCATCAAGCCTTAACCAATTTGATGCATAAATGATGAATGGTTTCAACCTTGAGGGAGTCAACCTTGGCTTTTAACTCAACCAATTGTTCCTCTAATATTTCTTTCTACTTAAAGAAATTAACTAATTCATTTTACACTAACTTTTCTTCTTTTATAAAAAGGCAAATCTTCTTTATTTGATGTATTAATTGTTTATGCTATAGATAAGATTGAAGGCAAAATTGAATATCTTGAATGTAGCAAGATTCTTAACTATTATTTATCTTTTGTTGGGGATTTATTTTGTTAGAGAATATATTACATCATCTACTCAAATTACATTTTTTGTTCCTCTGACTATCTCTAAAATTGGCATATTGGTTATTCTTTCATGACAGTTCTTTCTTCTAACACTAAAAGGATTGTAGCTATTGGGACATTCCTCACAATTACTCTTCTATTCTTCATAATCTATTTTTACAAATGACATTAAAATGTAAATGCTCCAACAAAGTTCCTTTACTTTACTTTTCTCTTCTTTTTATAATCAATTGTATAGTTACATAACATGGGATGTAGAACATAATTGCTCAATATGTTCCCTTATTAGACAGTATCACTAGGCACAGGACACCACATGAACTTAATGTAATTCTTAAAAAAAAAAGGGTTAAAAACCAAAAAAAAAAAAAAATCCTTAGAAAAAAAGTTAAAATTCAATGAATCTATCATTATTGTTACTTCAATTATGTTTATCCAAGTTGAAAGACTTGTATTTAATTTTTGGCATTTCTCATATAACTCACAACATTAACGATGAATTTAAATAATTTAATATAATCATAACTTATTTTTAAATTTTATTTTACATTTTGTGTGCGATTAACTAATGAACTTTATTTTGAATTATAATTGCAAGAGATACAAAAATAAAGTGGTTAAATATTATGAAATGCTTAGATCAAGGAAAATTTTTTTTACTTATGGTGATCTATTCCCTCTTCTTTAAATCCAACAAAAAATTTCAAATATGTTTAGGTAATTTTGTTGAAATAGTTGCCAACTTTATATAAAAAAAAATGATGGATATGAAATAAGGGTAATATTCCTTCTCATGAAAAATCCATTTTAACCTATTTGAAAGTTATTTATATATATTAAATGAAACTTTCATAATATCAATATTATGCATGGCTTTAGTTTGAGGTTCTACTTCTAAATAAAGCCAATCAAAAATCAATTTTTGTAAGCTAATAGTCCTAATGATAATTTATTAATCATCATTTTTCTTTAATTTTGATTAGTATATAAAGATAATCTATTTTGTCTTGATAAAATCATATTAACTCACATTGATCCACACATAAGGGCATTTGATTATTAAATCTTATCATTGTAAAATGTCTTAGCTAGTTTGTATGATTTTGTGAGAAAACGATGCAAAAAATGGCATGATTAGAGCATTTCACAACCCTTGGTTGCACCTTATTCACTACCCCTTTTGCTCTTCGCAACCCTTATTTATTACCCACAAGGTAGTAAAATAGAGTAGCAAAATTTGTAAAAACAACCTAGCAAAATTATGCATCCTCATTTCACAATGTAAATTTGTTGCCCTCTAGATAGTAAACTTGAACTACTTTGAATTTCATATGATTTTCATCTTTGACTTTTATTTTCTTCTCTCACAAAACACACTCTACAACCATTAGTCTTTCATTCTTTCTCTCCTTTACTTTCTCTCTCTCATTTTATTTCTCTTGAAGAACTTTGCAACCCAAGCAATTTCAACACCTCAAATAGCATAATTAAGTGGACAATCATCCAACCATATATTATGGCATGCATGAGCACATGAACCTAAGGAAGCATAACAGCCAATTATCTCACCCTAATGCTTGTTTGCAATTAGTAAGAAATGGGATAACCAAATCTTTCTACAATAACATTTTCCTTAGAAATAGACACATAAAAAGAAAAAAAAAATAACTAGAATGGAAAGATAATGTTTTTTTTTTAATTTTGTTTTTAGTTTCTATTTAGAAATAAGGAGATCATTTTCAATTATAGTTTCTTGGGATTTACCATTTATATTTTTAGATATAAATTTGAATTACATGACTTTGAAATTCTCATTTCCATTTTCATGTATCTTCATTTCAAATTTCATTTTAAATGTATTTCAATTCAATCATTGTTAGCATTTTAATTAAACCATGGGAATTGAGAGTTATTTAGCTCATTGTTATTAAGTTAAGAGATATGAGCAATAGTTTTTAGAGTAAATTAGAACTAGGTAGGATAAGAATTGTCACCATGCACCTCTACTACTTGAAGATATCCTAAGTTGAAGGTAGTTAGTTGAGTGGTGGTTATGGTGAAGAGCCTCTAAGTAGCTATTAGAATCAACTTTAGTATCATTGGATTAACTAAGTGAGTGAGAACTCATTTAGTAGCTTTTGTTCACGAAACATCAATATGATCCACATGGAAAATAACGTCAATTTCTGGTCGAGTACTATAATTATGGTTCTTACGCTTCAGGAATTGACTTTTTAACTTTGGCATGCAACGAAATTGATAACCACATCAAAGAGAAATCCTAGAACACAAGAAAATTTAAATATCCATTATCAAAGCTTCAAGTATAATCACTCCTCCACATTTGGAAGTGGATGATGTTAGATTCTTGGAAAAATCCATCCAAACCCTAGATCTCTCTAAGGGGTGAAAAAATCTATAGATTCTAGGTGCAATGGAAACTAATACACCTTTTAAAACTTATTGTAAGTTAAGAAACAAGTAGAGATCATACTGCATACTTAGAGGTTTCACAATTTATTTATTTTTCTAATTAATAAAGAACAATCTTAAGGACCGAAGTTTTTTAACTTGGTAGCTCTTCCTTGGATCTTAACAATGGAAAATGGTGGACTTCTATCTAGAGTGATGGATATAAGGGTTATATCGATCTTTCTCCCTTCTCTCTCTCTCTCTTTCTCTCTCTCTCTATCTCTCTCTCTCTATAAGACAAAAGGGAATCAAAGTATCTAATCTTAAACCCTAAGAAGATTTATATAGACCTTCTTGGCTTAAGTGACTTCAGTTTATCTTAGACGTAGATCACTTAATCTAGTTCATCTCTAATTTATTAATTAGACTAACTTAGAAAGATAATTAGTTATCTTATGCAACCCCGCATTTTTTCCAAAACGTAAGTGATAATCTAAATATTCCTCAAAATAACATGCCACCAAGGAGTGTGAGTTTAAGTAAGGACCACTAAAACCAATTAGAAAATGTTGGTTCTCTCATAATCCAATTATGAAGTAAACTCAACATCCCACTATAGACAGTCAATTACACTCCAACGTCCTATAAAATTAAATTCATAAATGAATTGAGTATATCCAATTTAATCAATTTATTGGGTACGTGACTTACTAACTACTACATGCAAGCTCACCATGAATACATGTCCATAATTTAACAAGGTATAAGCTACTAACCTCTCAAGATCATCTCTACCATCCTTAAGTCTCAAAGTGATTCATTAACATACTCTACCTCATTAAGATTATATGTCAAAATTCACTAAGGGGGTGTTTGGTACACGGGAATAGGGAGTGGGAATAGACATCTCATTCCTTTTCTCCCTTATTCCTATGTTTGGATAAATGTTAAGAAGGTGGAAATGAAATAAAAAATTATTCCGACAGAAATCAAATCCAACTTATGAGTCGGATTTGCATTCATTAAAAGTAGGTGGTATTCTGATTCATTAAACCTATTTGATAATATAAAATAACCTAAATTGTTATTTTACCCTCTTATCTTGTTCTTCAAACCCGATGTTTATCTTCTTTGTAAAGGTAGAGATCCATTCATCATCCATTTCTTATCTTCTTTACAAAGCTAGAGACCCACTCATCATCCAATTCTCTGCAACAAGTGATTCTTCCAAATTGAATCAATTAAACCTTCCACGATATTTAAAAAAAAAAAAAATCAATTTCTAATTTATAGGGTTTTGGATATTCATTTGCTAATTTAAAATAAATTTGAATTCTTTTATTTCCTCTTTTGAAAATAGGAAAAACATTTGCTAACTTTGAGAATTTAAATATTATAATAAATAATTTTTTTTTGAAAAATATAATTTTATAACTACTTAAGCATGACAAATTATTCAAATTTTTAATAAAAATAATAATTGAATATTTGTGCATTAGGGTTATACGATTTTTTATGGTTAATTTTTTATTTATTGAGTATATATATATATATTTTTTAGTCTTATTATTTAATAACAAAAAAACCTCTCAAATTTTATTTTTTTTAAATAAAAGTAAAAATAAAAAAATATTTTAAATTATATGTAAGGATATTATTGTAAATTTATATCTTTTTCATTTCTATTCCTATTATTATCAAACACTGAAATGGAAACAAATAATCATTTCAATCTTGCATTCCTAAGTTTATCCAAATGCTAGAAATGGAATCATCAAATTCATTCCATTCCACTAAGAAATAGGAAAGGAAACAAAATATTATTTCCATTCCCTATTCTGACGTACCAAACACCCCCTAAAGGAATTACTATAGTGTCATAGATTTCATAAGCACAAGTCCTTAGGATCAATCAAGGGGGATACTATCACAATCTCATGAATTATCATAATGTCCATCTCGAAAACAACAGTTGTTATCTGTCTTAATTAATAATGACCTAATTAATGGGGAACATTTTACCACCTTAAGTTCTCACTCATAGGTTAAAGCCTCTAAGGTCCTCAACACTAGCTCAATATTCTCTTAAGGATGAGATTCCATTTAACATAGTAGCTTTGTGAAATCATGTCTGTTCAATAAACAATAACATGATACATCATAGGTCATATCCAATGTGTAACATACACACTGGTGTACTCAACAAGAAAAACTCATCTCAATGACTAAGATAAGTCATCACTTCAATTAAGAGGTTGTGTATTACAACCTCATATGGATTGCCAAAGTCTATAAACTTGTTGTGAATGACTCATCAAATAGTAAGGAACTCATGACTTAGGTCTTCTATATAACTTCTAATACACTCAAGTCATATAAAATGCAAGTGATGTAATCCTAAATACTCAAATCAATCATAATACAAAAAAAATGATAGTTAATGAAATTAAAATCATAATATACATATTAATGAAATTTTATATTGTTACATCATATCATACTTTTAAGGGCTCTATTTTAACGAGTGGTAAATGGAATTATTCATTCTATCAATAGTTATCTTCATCATGGTCTGAATCTCTTTTCACTAATTTATGTAAAAGATAGGAGCAATATTTTTAAAACCTGACTAGTCATTGAATTAAGAAAATTACAAGATCATAGTTCATTGATAATACTTTTGTCATGTTTTTTTACTATCATCAATTGTTTCTACCTATGTCATGATTTTTGTAAATTAGTATTTTTATCGCATTCTTTGTACTTTAATCCTATTTTACATATTTTAATAATATTTTTCATATCTTGATCATATTTTACACACTTAAATCATAATTTTTTGTACGTTGGTCACATTCTTGGCACTTTAGTCATAATGTTCATACTTTATTATGCCAGTTACATTTTTCATAACCTCATCACATTTTTGTCACCTTGATACTTTAACCATATTTTTTGTACCTAAGTGACAAAATTTTATATCAATACCATGGTCACCTACTTCGAACCTTAATACGTACTCTAGTTATATTTTTTATATCGTGGCCACATTGTCTCTACCCAAATCATAATTTTTATAACTTTGTACTTTCATCACATTCTTTATACCTAGGTCATAATTTGTCTTTTAATATTAGTCATATTTTTCATACTTTGATCACATTTTGGTACTTAGTTATATCTTCATATCTTAATCACATTTTTTGTAGCCTAGTCATAGTCTTTATACCTAGTTTATAAAATTTTATACTTTAGAATATTGATCAAATTATTCATGTCTTAATCATATTTTTTATATGGTAGTCACATTTGTCATATCATACTTTTTTTGCATCTAATAATATTCTTATAACTATATCCTAATTTTCATACCTTAATTATATGACTCAAACTAAAAATTAATTTGTGAGAGAAGGTTGGAGGGGATTTAATTTCATTTAGAAAAATTTTTGGAGACAAAATTTAATAATAAAAGTATGATCCCATTTATATAATGTTGGTAATATTTATGATTACTTACAAGATCATTCTAGAAGATAATGAATAAAAAAAAAAAAAGTGAAGGACTGCAATAAAGAAGTATGGGAGAAGAGTGAGATTGGAATGGAGAGAGCATGTTCTGATGGGGAGGGAGGCATTCTCGGCGGGAATGGAGGTGGTTGCACAACTAACTTAACTGTGACTTAGTTGGCAGTTTCCTCAACTATTCCTCTTTCTTTAACTTCAACCATGTCTTCAACTTTACTAAATAAACAAATAACCTTAATACCCTTTTTAAAAAACAAATTAAAAAAAAATGTTTAAGGTTCACAAGCCCACTTGCACACCTGACCCACTCACAAGAACGTGATCAATCATAATAATTTATTTTTATATATTAATCAAATTATTGTTCTTTAATTTTTATTTATTTTTTTACTCCCATAGATATAAAAATACCTTTTTCTAGTCAAATAAAAAAAAAATCTATTTTTACTGATATCAATTGATTTTCATATGAGATGGATAAAATCGATACAACAAATTGACCATTATATCAAACCTTATTTCATATTCTTATAATTAATCCTTTTGTTTACTTAGATGTTTTTTTATTTTTAAATTTTTAAATGAAAATTATGATACTATATTTTACCGTTTTAATCAATTATAAAAAAACTTTAATAACATGGCTTCAAAACGATTAATAACTTTGAGAGGATGGGTAAATCGTATTTTAAAAATAACATGAATTTTCCTATCATAAATGTAAAGGACTAGACATAAATTTGAAAGAATGAATAAAAATTTAAAAAATATTAAGGTATCATAATGGTATCTATCAAATAAAAGATCTTGATCGTTAAATATGTATAACAAAAGCTAAGTTAATGAACAATGTATAAACAAATAAGATCAAAATATAAGAACATAAACAAAAGAAATTATAGTATAAATAATAGAACCTAAAAATGTATATATGACATCATTTGATTGATGATGTCTTTTCGATAGATATTAAAAAATTACGCTTCGGTGCGATACTAAAACCCTAAAAATTATTTTTTACTTGATAAAAGGCTATCGTGGCACCAAAACTCAACTCGAGCCCGCAATGTGTGCCACGACTAATTGAAAAGGGAAAACCTTAAAAATAAATCAAAATAAAAATAAATGATGAGTTATTATTGCATAAGGTGAAACGTCCTTTTCTTTATCCACTTTCAGCACTTTAGGTGAGTGTAAATTACGTAAGTTTAAGACTTGGGAGGAGAGTGGGAGTGGAAAAAGTTAGGGAATGAAGAGGATTTAGCTGTCTCTATGCAAATTATCATTAATAACCCGACCTTTCCACCTTTCCTCCCGAGTCTCTCACTCCTTTGTCTATATAAATATATACCAATATTATTTTAAATCCATAAGCCTTTATTTATTCATTAAATGTGACAACCCACTTTATACTAATGCAAACATAGTACCTAGATTTCAGCTTCTTGTGCTTGATGTTCCTCTCTCTCTCTCCACTGTCATCATGTTAGAATTTTATTTTATAGTTAGTAATATTGTTTTAAAATCATTCCAACAAATTAAACTATTTGGGAAAATTAAGCTAATGTGAAATAATTTAAAAAAATATTTGAAAAAGTAGTGCTATATTTTCAATTTTTCAATCTAAAAATATTATAACATATTTTATTTTATATAAAAATATTTGTCTTACATTTCTCAAACTCAAATCTTTCATCTTAATTTCCAATGCTATTTTATTACTACAAATTCTTGTTTATTTCAATTTGACTTTTGTTGAATTGTGAAACTTGAATTAGTTTTATTGTGTTTTCCTCGTATATCAGGGTTGAGCTGATTGATAAACTCGTTGGGTTGAAAGGAGCGGCACGCATTTAAGAAAATTTTTGGTTAACTTTAAATATCAAAAAAAAATTATTTTGTAAATATTAAATGTTGTATGAAAAAATTAATAATTAATTAACCATAGATATTATCTAAAAAAATTTCTGATATAAAACTCTAAAATCATAATCATTTTCTTCTTGGACATCTTAAAAAGTTCTATTATGTTACCCTAATTTCCCATACCACAATCTAATCTAAATTTTTGTGTTTTCAACTTGATATTTTACCTCAAAATGATTGTGTGGTATTGTTTTTTTAAAATAAATAAATAATTGATAATTATATATTGAAGCTACTTCATTTTTATTTTTATTTTATTTAGTTTTCTATGTATTTTAATTTTTTTAAATAACGAATGAAGATTTTAGAAATTTTTTTTTTTGTTAAATTTCATTTTTTTTTATTCTAATTAAACAAGAGAATATTATTATACTCATTTTTATTTTTTCAATTATTTTTAAAAATTGAAATAATACGATTATGATTTCTTTTAAATTCATAAATAATGTTAAATAAGGTTATTTTAATCATTATAAAAGAATAGTGGTAATTGGAGCACGCTTAACATTGATTTTAAAAACCATTTCTAATATTTTCAACACTTGAAGGATAAATTTTTTTAAGCATTAGAAAGTTTAAAAACATTTGTTATAATCATTGTTAAACAAGTACTTGAAGTGTATTTGGCAATAATTTTAGAAAGTATTTCTAACATCTTTAATTCTTAAAAAATTAAAAATTTTAAGAAATACTAAAAACATTTCCTAAAATCACTACTAAACGCATTCTTAATCTCTTTGTATAAAACAAAACATATTTTAATTTTTTGGAATAAAAAATAAAAAATAAAAAATTTATCATAATTTTTAAAAAAAAAATTAATTTGTATAAAAGAAAGGCTTATTTATTTATTTAAATTCTAGATAAATTCATGCGATATGAATTTAAGATAAAAACCCAAATACCCACTATATATATATATATATATAATGAAGTTTGAAAAGATTTAAAAGCCAGGTCAAATGAAGTTTTAAGTCAAATCAACATACAATAACAAATCAATTTTCAATTCTAAATTTATTATCATCCTTCACTGCAAGCTATGGAAAAAAAAATGTTAAAAACAAGTATTTTGGAATAATTTGAGCTTGAAGCCAAACAAGTACTTACAAATCATGGGCTGCATGCATGAATCCATGATGATGGTTTTAATATTATATTAAAAAAATTACTAAATACAAATTATTTTTTAAAATTTATAAAATCATATTTGGTAATGATTATAAGAAGCCCTCTTAAAAATAATGATTATTTTTCTAAATTTATAACATTGTTTTCAAAAATGTTTTTGAAAATAAAATTAGGCTATTGAAATAATTTAAAAATATGAAAAATCACTTATTTGTTGGAAAATTATTTGTAACATTTTTACTAGAAGTGTTTTTAATAGAAACATTTTATCTAAAAGTGTTTTTAGGATAATTACTAATCAAACGTTACTTCAAAAAACACTACAAGTAATTTTTCAATATTATAAATAACTTTTAACATTTTTAAAAGTATTTCCTAAAAGTTGTCAAACATTTATTTTTTAAAAACATTTTTTAGGATAAAATTATTTCCTAAAATTACTACCAAATAAACTCTAAGTCTACAATAACCTTCTAAGGTATCACATGCCTTTTATTATCTCATAATGCACTTTTATGTTTGCTTTAAAAATCGAGAAATATAAGAGAAAGAAAATAAAAATAAAAAGTAGAAAAAATGAAGAAAAATATAAAAAATATATTTAAAGCCAATAAATTATTTTTAAATGACATTTCAAATTCCTTTCACTTATTTTAATTTAATTATTTCTAATTAATTTAATTATATTCGATTTTTTTCATTTTTTATGGTAAAATCAAATATAAAAAAGTTATTTCATTTAATATTTTTTAACTACTTTCCGGGAACCAAAATCTTAAATTTATCTACTCGTTATGAAAATAAGTCCATTATATCAATCTTATATTTAAATATTATCTTCTTATCTTAACAAAATTATTCCAATTATATATTAAAGAAGTTGATTAAATTCAAAAATTTAGTTTTATAAGAT
The DNA here is from genome assembly GCF_004353265.1 of Vitis riparia. Classification (NCBI taxonomy): domain Eukaryota; kingdom Viridiplantae; phylum Streptophyta; class Magnoliopsida; order Vitales; family Vitaceae; genus Vitis; species Vitis riparia. The sequence goes on along the minus strand of NC_048433.1, from coordinate 10,192,774 downwards.
CTCTGGAGCCCAAAATGTATTATAAAAACCTAAAGATAAGATTCAAGCATTCTTATTTCTATACATTTCATGGTAATGTAAAGGAGTATGGGATTGGAAGAAAAAGTAAATTGCAATATGATATGACAAATGGGTATTAAAATGTTGGCAAGATGGATTTATTGTTTCATGAAAATAAATTTTTATTTTTATTTAAAAAAAATTACCTACTAATTTGTCCAACAATTATTTCAAATTATTTTCTAAATTTTAAAAATAATTTTCAAAAAAATTTCAAATATCTAATTTTTATGAAGTATGCACTTTTTCCTAATTTCTTGTTATCCAAATTAGTGAAAATATATGAATAATAAGTGTGTATAATAAATATACAAATAATTAAAACTCACAAATAAGGTTGATCGAAACTAAAGTTTGACAATATGTTTTTAAGATAAATTTGTCTCGCTTAAGTGTTTACAGGTTATTGACAATTGTCTTTTAAGATACAACTATCATTTTCTTGTAATAATAGTACTTTAAATCACAAGAAATATCAAATCACTTGGTTGTTTGTACTATCTTATATACCAAATATTTAGTAGAAAAGATAAATGACGAGACTTAAAGTTAAAGAAGACTTGAATGACAAGAAAGTAGAAAAAGTTGATAGAATTGATGAATGAATGAAAATGTCATGAAAGATCCCTATTCATAAAAAAAAGGTTGTGTCATAAGACACTAAACATATTCTTTTGAATAGGTTGTACTTTTTAAATACAAGACACGTTCTTTAAAACAAGTTGCGTCTATTAAAAAAGAATCATATCTTCCAAGAAAAAAAATCCTAATTTCCACATATAAATTCCAACATTTCTATTACGGAAACACTTTCAAACATTAGAAAGTGTTTTTAAGTCTCTCAACATCAAACACTTTCCAACATTAGAAAGCGCTTCTATGCTTGTCGACCTCGCTCCCAAACAAACTTTTAAACTAGCTATTTCCAATTGGTTTTTTATATATATATATCAAAAATTACCTTTTTATTATGTGTTATATACCAAAATAACTCCAAAACTCCTTTTTCTAATTTATAGTTTCATAAAAAGAATTCTAATAAAAATATTAGTAACAAAAATATTATAACATAAAATCACTTTAATTTGAATAAGTAGCAAATGGGCACTTAAGGATGGCAATGGATTCCTTCGAGATTAATCCCATCCCTGCATTCTCCCACTTATATAAACATATTATCATCCTTATATTAAAAATAAATATATTTTATAAATAAATAAATATTACAAATTTTTATAACTTATTTTATTTGAAAAAATAAATTTCTTTTACTAAAAAATAAATTAAATTATATCTATAATTGGGAGAGGTGGGATGGTACAAACCTAAACCACATCCCAAACCCATCATCACCTTAATTTTAAATACATGTCGAATCCACTCCTAACCCGTATATCTTGATAAAGCGTGCAGTGCCGTGTTCCGACTTCCTTAGACTGAGGTTAATGGAAGCCTTAGATTCATAAGAAAATTTAGAAGAGATGATTATGCTTTTTGTGTAGTCAAGTGTTGATAGCGAAGTCATAATCATGGAAGAATAGTGGGTTGGGTTCATTGGGCAAGCTGTCATGTCTCCCTTCTGTTCAAATAAATTTCAAATTCAGACACTTGGGATTCTCATGGATTTCAGATGAGGATTCCAGACTTTTACATCAGATGTTTCTTATTTTAATGTTATTTTTGTCTTCTCTTCATTTCTAAATACACACATTCATGTACTCAAGCTAACACATCTATTCACCCCTTTTTGTTTTCACTACACTCAATTTTAATAAATATCTATATATTTTTACAAAAATATTACACGTGTCAACCTAAAAATTTTAAAAAAATAATCAAAAAATTATTATTTGGTTAACTACCAAGGCTAAATTATAATTATACTTTAATTAAATATAAAACACATCAATTTTATTATATCAGAACCGTGATAAATAAAGTAAATGAAAGAATAAAACTGGTCTATTTTGGTGAGGTACGTGAACATGAATAAATAAAATAAGTATATTAAGTCTTTTGGTAAAATAATTTAATGGTATGACTTAAAAGTAAAAAATAACTTCGAGTAATAAGTAAATACGATTAACTTATTCTTAATTTCACATTTTTTTCTCTCATTTGTCTTAATTACCTTTATGGTCTATTTTATTACTCTATAATCTTCATTGTTATTGGATTTCATTTACCATAATTATAATTTATAAAGATAAATATATATATTTGATGATTTAAAATAAAGTTTAAACTAATTTTATCAAACAATCTTAATACTTGAACTAATAATTAAATAATAAGATTTAACTCAACAACTTAAATATAATTTAACTTAAAGTCGATTTAAGTGATTAAATAATAAGTATTAAGTTTTGTCAACCACTCCCTAAGTTTATTTAAAAAACTTATAATTTTAAAAAAAATTACATTTATATTCTATAATTTTGTCCAACATTAGTTGATTTTATGTTTAATAGTTGAAATATCCTTTAATCCTTTTGCAAATTCAAATAACTTTTTCCCCCTATAAATTTTCCTTGAACTAGTAACTAATGAGGAGCAAAAAATGAAAAATATTTGATATTTTAGTTTTTAAAAAATAATTTCATTGTTTTTAAAACAAAAGAGATGAAGTATTGAAACATCATAATAAGAAATATTACTTGTAAAAAAAAATGTCTTTTTCACTTCCGTCAAATACTTTATTAAATAATTGATAGAAAAGAAAAGAAAAAGTTTCAAAAAGAGGATAGGAAATTGCATTGATTTTAGGGGCATATTATAATCACAATCCAAATATTAAATTCTTCTAATTATAAGAATTTATTTGTTAAAAACAAATAAATGATGGCAAGATTGGTTTTGCATTATATTGTTTAATTAACAATCATATGTACTGTAAAAAAAATTTCCTTACGCTATGTTTGGTTCCTAGAAATTTGAGGGAAAATGTGAAGAAAAGAAAATGGAGGAAAAAAAGTATAAAGAAAGAAAAAGTGAAGAAAAATACAAAAATAGATTTAAATGTTATAAATTATTTTTATAAATTTTTTCAAACTCATTTTACTTATTTCTCTTTATTATTAGAAAGATTAAATAATTTAAAAATATATAAATTTTAATTATATTTGATTTTCTTTAATATTTTTTAAGATAAAATGAAATATAAGAAAATCATTTTTCTTAACATTTTTTTTTCTTTCCTTAGTATTCCTAGGGAATAAAACATAGTCTTTATTTAATCTTTTTCAAAAATAAATAGTCAATTCCTATCATGGTATGCTCTCACTAAAAACTCTTATTGAGTTTAAAAAAAAAAAAAAAAAAAAGCTTTTAGGTTATGTTTGTTCCCAAAAAATACTAAGAAAAGAAAAAAAATGATTTTTTTTTTCATATTTGATTGTCTTACAGAAAATATCCAATAAAATAAAATATAATTAAATTAGTTAAAAACTTATATATTTTTAAATTATTTAATCTTTATATCGATAAGTTAAAATATGTAAAATAAATTTAAATTAAAAAATAAAAATAATTTATCGAATTTTAATTTATTTTTTATTTTCTTTAACTTCTTCTTTGTATTTTTTTTTCTTTATATTTTCCCTCAATTTTTTTGGGAATCAAACATAACCTTGATTTCTAAAAAGTCAATCCAAATATAACCCTAATCAACTATTATCTTTATTTCATCAATAATAAAAATGACAATAATTCATTACATATTGGAAAAATTTTAATTGAAATTTAGGTGTTGTTTATTTTTATAATTTTTTTGTTGAAATCAACTTGTTTCAAAATTTATATTTTTTATTAACTTTTTTTAAAATATTTTGACTAAATAAAAAATATCAAAATATTTGATTTTTTTTTTCTAAATGCTAAAATAATCTACTGATTTTTCTTGTTTTTTAAATAAAATATTAAAATAAAAAACAACTTAATACTTAACCCTATTAAATGTTATTTAATTTTAATTTCTATTTAGAATTAATAAAAAAAAAACAAACACTATTTTTTTCTTATTAATTTATTTTAGTCACATGTTCAAAGGAACTAAATGTGAAAACAAAATTAGAGCCTTTGTCGAAAATATCTTTTAAAAAGGCAACTAATGGAATCAATCGATGAAAAGTAGCACAAGTTGAGAAACAAAGAATAAATCCGAAGAAAGTAAAGTAATTGTTGAAAATATTCAAGTAATAATTGGAACTGTTCATGGACACAAATAAAATGGAGTGATTGTAAGCAAAAATATTGAAGTTATAATGCAGTTTGAAAGAAAATGGGGGACTGTGTAGGATGGAGTCTCCATGTGGGTGTAAGTCAAAACCCGAAAAGTCGAGTTGGTTTGAAAATTTTGAGAGTTGATTTGTCTATTCGAATTCTTATCATATAATCTATAAAAATTAAATGAAAATGAATTTAACTTTCATTTCTAATGAATTATAGTTATTTAATGTTACATAGTGTATTTGGTAATATTTTTAAAAATTACTTTTAGTATATATATATATTTGAAAAAAAAAATTATAATACTTTTGGAGAAACGCTCTAATAGAAATCACTTCAAATAAAAATACGATAAAATACATTTTTAGTAATTCATTATTATATATAATTAGGTTTTTATAAATCTTTATGGTAAAATTGATCAAACTCAATTAAACCGATTTGGTTTTCAATAAATAATTATAAAGGTAGGTTTGATTTAAGAATTTTGAAAACCTGAGTTTATAGTTTTGGTTTTTAATTTCTCTATCTCGTAGAGGATACAATTAAATTAAGATTCATATATTTTTTTTTATGAAGTATAATTATTTAATATTTGATTAAATTTTGGATTAAAAAATTAAAATGTATTTTAAAGTTTAAAATTAAATTATTTTAAATTATTTTTAAGAATAAATTAGGTTTAAAGGTCTGAGGTAACTTGCATCGGTAGAGCATTTGACTTTAAATAGACTTAATTTATAATTATTTGATAGTGATTTTAAAAAATATTTTTAATATTTAAAAAATTTTATATTTAAAATGTGAAAAATGTTTTTTAAAATGGCTTCTATTCTTAGTTGTATTTTTTGGTCAAAGATAGATTCAAACATAAGGCAAGCATGAAGACGGGCAAGTGAAAGGGTGCAACCTGGCGTTGAGGGTCCAATAACAGTCAAAACGCGTCCTTCTCATCCCCTACACCTCATCCCCGCTTCCCTTCTCACGTACCTCCACGTGTCCCCACAGTTACCAACCCACCCGTCACTCTATCACACTTCCCACACTCTTTTCTCCAAAATCAAAACCATCTCCTTCCACCTCTCTCTCTCTCTCTATCTGTTTACAGACTCGCTCTCCCTCTCTCTCTCTCCCCGTGGGCTTTTATGGAGAACTACACTTATACCTCCTATGCGGACTCCGGCGAGTCTTCGCCCAGATCCAGGGAGCTGGAGTTTGAAAACAGTGGCGCCGCTTCATGGGAGGACCAGCCTCTCCATCAACCTTCTAAGGTCAAGTTCATGTGCAGCTATGGCGGCAAGATCCAACCTCGTCCCCACGATAACCAGCTCTCCTACACCGGCGGCGAGACCAAGATTCTCTCTGTTGATCGCTCCATCAAGTTCTCCTCCCTAATCAACAAGCTCTGCGTCCTCTGCGAGGCCGACGTCTGCTTCAAGTACCAGCTTCCCGGAGAGGATCTCGACGCTTTGATCTCTGTCACCAACGACGACGATCTCGAGCACATGATGCACGAGTACGACCGCTTGTGTAGGCCGTCGGCCAAACCCGCCAGGCTGAGGTTGTTCCTTTTTCCCGCCACTCCGCCCAGTGTTGGCTCCGGTGACATGAAAACCGAGCGTGAGCGGTTCTTTGAGGCTATGAATTCGGGTCCGATTCAATCCGTTGACGCGACATCGCCTCCGGCAACCGCGCCGCCGAGCAATGTGGATTTTTTGTTCGGTCTGGACAAAGGGGTCCCGCCGCCTGCTCCGGTGGCGAAGTTGCCGGTTCCGGTGCCGGAGCCGCCTGTTCCGGCAGAGATTCCGTCCTTGGTTAATCCCGGCGGTGACGGTCGGGTTTTCGCAGCCGATTTGGGGGTGAACCAGGCAGAGATCCAGAGGCAAATCCAGGATCTGCAGAGACTGCAAATTTCGGCTCAAGAACAAGGCGCGTATCAGAGGAAAAGCGACGACAACATGTACGGAGGTTATGCCGGAGATTACTATGTCCAAAAAATGCCGGAAAAGGCGCCGCCACAGTCGACGATTCCAGCAACCGTTCCCGCCACATACTGGCAGGAGAAACGTGCCCCTGGCGGGGGCTTTCCGGGGGGTGTGCCAGCGACGCCAGGACTACAGGAACAACCGGTGTACATGATTCCTGCTCCGGCGAGCGTCTATCACACGCCAGTGGCGCGACCGGTGACTGGTCAATCCGGTCAGGGTTACTATGCGATGAGGATGGGTCCAGATGTTTACCGTGAACAGACGCCAATGTACAGCGTCATGCAGCAGCCACCTGTACAGGCTACTATGCCAGCTCCGGCGCCGAAATTACCGAATTACAGCGAAGGACTTGGAATGGGACGGCCAAGCGGAGTTGGGGTGGCGGATACGGGGTACACTCAGGTGGCGTACGATAGTCAGGGGAGGCAGGTGTACTACACTGCGCCGGGTGGTGTAGTTGCGCCGTATCAGACAATGGCGGCGGTCAGCACCACATCTGGACCGTTGAATCAAGAGAGCGGCAAGGTAACCGCGGCCAAGCTTTCACAAGCATCGGTGTGAGTATCACATTATATATATAAAATAATATTTATATCTTAATTTTCGGAAATAAGTTAATTATGTGTCATGCCTGTTTTGAATTTTGTAATAATTACAACTTCTGTTTTGTAAATATGCCTTTGCAGATCTTACGAAGTTTATTATTACTCTATTTAAACTACAATTATTATGTCAAATTGTTGAATGATTCTAAAATTTTGAAATTTTGGTCAAACTTGAGTCAATTGCTCAGTTCTTATTTGGCGTCTTGAATCAGGCTCATGCCAGCTCAGGAATCTGAAAATTCTCAGTAAGTAGATTTTCTTGTCGGACTTAATTTCTGTAAACCATTCTATGAGATTGAAGTGCTAATTTGCAGACTATATTAGCCAATTTGTTCTTCTACGATTATGAAGGAATTTTTATTTGTTCTGGCAACTTCTACGATTTATTCTTAAAAATAAAAATAAAAATACACTCTAGAAAGTATGCATAATTGGTAAAGTCCAGGGGACAGTCTAGAGGATAGGAATTGGATTAGTGGATTAGAGGCTTGGAGGTTGAGATTTCAGAAGCTAAGAGAATAGTGGTTCATTCATTTGATATTTGAAGATATTGTTAGTATTACGAAAATTGGGTTTCTGGCTTGCCTCTTCATCATGGAATTCAGCCAACCACCTAAATTAGAGTGAAGTCAACTTCACTTGAAATTTTCCGCCTTTTATTTAACTACTTGATTAGGAAAGAAAAGGAATTTGAAAATCTAGAATTTGGTTAGAGTTCAAAAATTAGGACAACTAAACACATTTGTTAAATTTAAAGACGCAAGAGAAAAAAATTGTACTTCTATGAGACTTTGAAGATATAGATTATGTTTGGTGAGGAAAGAAAAATAATGTTGAAAGAAAGTTATTTTTTTTATGTTTGGTTTTAATATAAAAAAGTTAAATCTAATTAAAATTAGTAAGAAATTTATATATTTTAAGGAAAGAAAAATAATGTTTTAGAAAATGGTTTAAAGAAAGCTAAATAAGATTAAAATTAGATAAAAATTTATATATTTTAAAATTATGTAATTTTTGTGTAAGAGAGGAAATGAAGTGAGGATGTATGAAAAATTAATTATTTTTAGAGAATTTATATATATATATTTTTTCAAATTTCTGCATTGAAATACACTTTTTCTGGTATATTAAATAATAAAAATTGAGCTAATTATTTTCAAAAATAAAAAAGCCATGGTGTGGAAGCAAAAGAAACAAAAATGGTAGGTTTATGGTTTGTTGGTATTTTGGCAGCTCAGCTAGAAACCCCTTTTTCCACATTGTTGCCATCTAGTGTTGATTGAGATGCGTGTGGAGCTTCCAACCAGCTTCAGTCATGGAAAGGAACCACATGTTTGACCAATAAGCTTGGAGGAAAAATAAATAAATAAATAAAAGGGGGACACCAAATCTCCATTCATTGATTTGAGCTATGGAATTTCCATGGACAAGCGTAGGCTTTCCTTCTCAGACAAGACCCACCACCATTGATTTATTTGTTCTTAGGGCACTGTTCTTAGCTTTAAGACATTCATTTGCGCTTTTTAATTGTAAGAATGGGGTGTGTCTTTTTGGGTTTTTCCACAAAACCTTGGCCAGATTCACACTTAGGGGGTTGAGGAGAAAGAGTGGTCCCGTTTTCTTTTCTTTGAGGAGGCGTGGCACTATTCTCTTCGGCCAAGTATTTGGGCTTGATTTGACCTCTTTTATTCTATATTTTGAGCCATTTCCCATTTTTTTATGTTTCAATTGGATTATTTTTGGTACATGTAATACTAAATAACATCACATACTATTTTAAAATAATTTGTGTACTAAATAAATGAGTTTGGATCCATCATTCATGTAGCATATCAATCATCTCGACCATTGTTTAGATTTATTTTTAAATATTTTGTGGTCAAAAGAATAAAGTTAAGATACCTTTGACTTATTTGAATAATTTAGTAAAAACTATTAAAAAAATTAATATGGAAAACGACATATTAAATAAATAAATAAATAAATAATATCCTAAAAATTACTTTCAAATTTGGGATGACAGGATGTGTTTGAGATGGACCACTTCATCTTAATCCTAACTCAATTATTTGAATATATTATCATCAAGCCTAAAAAAATTAAATGGATGGGATAGGTATGAAAATTTCATGTGTGCTCTGTTTTGTTTAATTTTTCAAATTTTAAAATTAAATAAACATAATTTATAAATAAATTTTATAAATTTTTATTATTTATTTTAACAAGAAATTTTATTTATTTATTTATTTATTTTAAAAAAATAAAATGAAAAAACAATTAAAATAAGTTTTTATTTAATTATATGTATAAACAAGGCGAGATAAGACAAGATAATATTCAAACTCACTTGAATTTAATTTAGTTTAAAAAGAATTTTCCAAACTTAGCCTTAATTCATTTTTCTTTATTTTGAACTCATCTTATTTGGGCCTGAGACATCTTTTTGGATAAAACAATAGAAAACATGATATGATGTAATAAATTTTAGATTCATTAATAAATTAATTTATTTATGATTCCAATTCCCTTTATTATCTCTTTTGCATTAATTCTTTATTCAAGTATTCACATTCATATTACTTATATTGTATACGATTTGTGTACATTATAAATTGTACAAAAGATCTAAATGATGGGTTACTTGCAGGGTCAGTTCATGGATTTGAATATTCTAGTAGAGACTGTAGTGCATTACTTTTAATTTGAAGGATAACTTGTTTTAATCATTAATTAATGTCATTTTGTATAGAAATAGGGATAATGATCACATTTTAAGCTTGATTCTAGCATTAAAAGCCCCTTCCAACTAAGCAATTGTTTGTCACCTTGTATGTGCTCAATTTTTAAATATATATATTTTTTTTCAAGTTTTTGATGTTTACAACCATATTTCATGAATAATGATGACCTTGGATTCTCTCATAACATCTTAGATGCAAGAATGAAGTGTGAATTGAATTGAAGAATCAAGGTTGCAAGGAACTCTCGAGTGTTGTCCTTGTTCAATCAATAAAATATTTTGAAGTGGTTAAGGAGGCTAGAGACATCCAAATGAGCTAAAACAAACTTTTTTGGATTTCTGACTTCTCGAAGTTAAATTTGATCAAGTTTCATAATTTTTGGCGGTTGTTTGCACATGAAACCAACTTGGGAAAAAGGGTGATGTTCTCAGCTTTCAAGCGTTGTTCCTATTCGACCAATAAAGTGTTTTGAAGTGGTTAAAGAGGTTAGAGATGTCCAAGCAATCTACAACTATTTTTGTTAGATTCCTCACTTCTTGAACTGAAATCTAACCAAGTTTTAGAATTTTTTGGAGGTCATTTGCTTTAGGGACCAACTAGAAAAAGAAGAGTGATGTTATAGCACAAGGGAACCATAAGTGCACCACCTAGCTACTGCTACCCTATTCTTTGGATAGAAAAAAAAAAAAGGCCCCAAAAGGGTGTCGCTATAGCTTGTTGCCCTTTTGCTCCAAATTTGCCCCTTTAGGCCTACTCCATGGCCCAATGTGTAATCCTCACTTAAGCCTACTAAAAGGCTTTTAAATGAGACCCATTACAACCTTTAAATGCTTAAGCTATGACCTAATTCATCATTTTCCATTCCACTTAAGGCCCACTTGTTTGCCCACTCATAGATCTTTCACTTTGATTGGATCTTTCACTTGTCCATGTAACAAGAGATTAACAACCATATAAGGGGTTGGATCTTTTCCCTTAGGGAGGAGTTCTTGCATGTTCTTGATCATTCTTAGAGCCAACCATGGAAGAGGAGATCTTAGACCCACTTTCATTTTTAGGTTTTCTTTATTTTCTTGTTCTTGCTGTCATTTATTTCCTTTGTCTTGAATTGTTTTTTTTTTTTTAATATGTAATTAAATCTTTTTATCATCATTTATCATTATAATTTTGGATTTCATTTAAGGTTCCAATATTCAATTTCTTGTTTTCTATTTTATTTTTTCAAGTTAGTTTCCATGTAATGTCTATTGAGTAGTTATTTAGATTGGGGAAAGGGAGCTATAGGGCATCATCTTCCACCATTGGAATGACCATATGCTCATAACGTATTCATAATTAAAAGTAGCTTGTCAATAGATTCCCTTTTATTTAATTAAAGGCTCCATTTCTTGGTATTTTCCAGATTAGATATTAAGGGTTTCCCTTGAGGTTTTCCAAACACTTAATGAAGTCATTTTGACTTGGAACGGTCATAAGCGAGTCCTTGAGATTCCAATTTGGCAAATAGATGAGATATTGGAAGTTATTAAATGTTCCCAAATTATATACTTTTGCAAATTGAGTTCAAGGTCCTTGTAGGGTATTCCAAGCACTTAATGGGAAAGTCATTTTGACTTGGAATAGCCCTATTCAAGCCTTTAAAATTACAATTTACAAAATCATCAATATTTTGGGAAGAATTGAATGTCATGGTTGGGAATCAATTGATAAATTAATGTCTCTAAAATCAATGTAAATTCTTTTGTTGGACATTTTCTGACTAAGGGAATAATTAGCTATCTTGGTTGAGATAATGATAACAAAGCACATTTCATGGTGCGAAGGGAAACCCACAAGGTATACCTTCTCTTCAACTATTTGTTACAAGTAGTTAAGAAGTTTTAACTAAATCTTGTTTTCGCAAAACAATCTTCCAACAACTTTCTTGCTCAAAGCAAGATTCAAGAAAGAATTTTCCACTACATCTATATTTGTAGAAGCTCTTCACTACACCTATATTCCAATATCACTTTCTTGAAGTTCAACACTTGTGTGAACCAACATTTTTCATGTGTCTCCACTCAATGGCGAAACTCATTTTTTATTATGAAAAATTAATTTTTGCAAAAATTGGAGTCACCACTTATTTTTATTTATTTTTAAAGTAAAAATAAAATATAAAATAAAACCATAAAAAAAAATGATTCCTTATTTGGAAAAGCATGTATTTGAAAACCGAGTCTAAGTCTGGGGTTAAGTTACCTATTGGGAAGGGTACCATAAGCTACCACCCCTCTAAACCTTAAATAAAGTTTTCTACTAATCAAGTTGAGGTTATGACAATTGATCGATAAATCATGGGTGCTAAAGAACAAAAATAAGGCAAATGTGATAACAACAAAAGCCTAGAAAAATACTACTCACACAAGACATGCATAAACATATAAGAAAGGAAAATAAATGTACCTCAATAGAAATCCAAAGTGCTTCCATAAAATAATAGGGTTAGTTCAACAAGTAGAACATAACAAATGTTCTATGATACACACAACATGCATTCCACTCAAATCAAGAATCAAATAAGTGATCAAGACATAACAAAATGTAATCAAGTATAAGAATATATAAATACAAGACATACATGTCCATGGAATTAAGTAAATAAAGGATAGAGGAAGCGTACCTTGATGGCATACAAAGTGCTTTCATAACACTAAAGGGATTAACTTAATGAATGAAATAATGAATGCAATATCATGGGCAATGTCTCATTTTACATACAATAAAATCCAAAATAAATAGCAAAGAAGTGAAATAAGATAAGACAATACACAACAATTAGATTAAAGAATTCAACATCTATTAATTCACAAAATAATTCCAAATAGCATGTCAAAAGAGGGATAGAGATATGAAAGAAAACTTAGTATATATATAATATTTATATAATGTATAGCAAAAGTCAAAACAACCTAAAAGCATGCCTAAGGAAGTTAAATTATCAACAACAAACAAGACTTTCCACAACAAGGCATAACATAGGCATTCATAAAATAAATCTTAAAGAAAAACCTAGAGGTGTTATTTTATCAACATAAAGAATAGAAAACATCTTCAATATATCCAAATCACAATTCAAAAATCAAAATGATTTAATTAGGTTCTAATCAATACTAGATTAATCCATAGTAAGGACACCATACAGAATAATGAGCATACGACCACAATAGAGGAACTTGCAAAATAAATCCTAAAAAAAACATATCTAAAAAAGGAATTTCATTATAAAAAAAATTAGAAAATATCTCCTATATGTCTAGATGATAACATAAAAGGCCAAATTATTTAATTATGTCTCGTTTAATACCATATTTAATCACAATTACATTGGTAAAAAAAATAGAGCAAATTTCAATAACGTATTAAAATGAATTTATTTGACTAACCTAGAGGAATGGTAAAATCAAGACAAAAATTGTACAATAGATTCAATATGCCCATATTATAGGAAAAATAATAAAATGGTTAAATTACATAAAGACCATATTTAAATTAAGCTAAATAATCTGTAAATATAAAACGAAGTTAGTGCAGTAGGTGTAGGAAAAAGAATTATTTCTCCCACTTAAGGAATTTATTTTTAATGAAACAGGGTCCTAAGCTTAACTTTAAGTAGTTCAAATGAAGATAAAAATAACAAAAAAATAAAATTAAAATTAAGGAAGTTAAGAAATAATTTAATTTTTCAAAATTAATTTGGATGTCTAAAACAGGGTTAAAATTAGACTTGTGTAAAAACCAATTTAAATATTTGAATTGGAAAATGATTTTAAGCCTAAATTATTATTATTATTATTATTATTTGACAAGTTTAGGAAGTTAGAACATCATACAAACATCAAAATAATTTTAGAAGAATTCTAAGTGCCTTGATTCCAATTTCATCCCAAAGGTCACTGAATCAAGCAAAACGACAATAGGCTTCCGTTGGGAAAAGTTGAATGTATATTAGACTTCACCAAGGTCCAAATTAAATGTCCACAAATTTAATACATGTCTCCTGATCCTCTATAATCATGATGAAGCTTATGAGGATAGAGAATTACTTCATTATTTGGAGCCATGGATTTTATTCATGTGAGAAAACTAAAAATCAATGAAAATTAATAAGAAAAGTACGTACCAATTGAAATATGGTTACATGTTTTTTTTTTAAATGATTTTTTTATAGTTATAATCTAGAGATTTAAGATGAATTTGGAAAATGAAAAATCAAATATTTTTTTATAGAAAGACCCTTGAAAAATATTTTAAAACAATTTATTCACATAAAATCTCAAGATGAGAACAAGATAACACAACTCAAGGTAAGAGAAGGTGTGCATGTGTGTGTGTGTGTGTGAATGTGAGTGGTAGTAGCTAAACTTAAACTCAAACATATATATATATATATATATATAAACATTCAAATAAATGGAATCTAAAGCAAAATATCAAGTGGTGCTCCTTTCTTTACTTCTTTTCCTAATGTTGTGTATACTTTCCAAAAGAGTCCTAATTTTTATTTTTATTTTTATAAAAAAAAACAAATCGAAATAATAATAGCAAATCTTAAGTCATGAAACCTATTTAAACAATTTGAAGTCATCACAAGCCTTTAGTAGTCTATGAAAGTGCTCTAAAGAAGTGACATCCTTATCACTCAACATAGAGCTATTTTGGTTGGTGAATGTTTGTAAGTCTAGTTTAAGTAACACCTAGATGGGGCTCAATAGGTGATTAAAACTTTTTAGCACAAAATTGATTATTTTAATCTTTTAACATTTTCTTTTGGTAAGGAAATATAATAAATAAAAACAATGTAAAGTATACAAGTTCTTACATGAAAAACCATCCACACAATCTTCTAGAGACTATGCAAATGTAAAAACCACATAGTCAAAGATGTTTAATAACAAATCTACTATCAACAGAATAGTACACAATTTTACCTAATAGTTATGATCCCTAAGTTTTATTCCCCAACACCTATACCAAACTTCATGTTAAAACATAGTACCACACGTGCTCCTAGTAGATCTCACCTTAGTGCCCAAGGAGATCCAGATCTCTTTCTCAACCTAGTAGAAGTAAAGGCAAATTATCATTGAGACTTTTTGTGAATAGGAAGACAAACTAGGTTTTTTCTAATGTTCCTATCAAAAATGAAATCCTCTTTAGGTAAGATATTTATAGCTTAAAGAATTTGGTGGATAACATTTAGAATTTTCCCAAAATAGAGCTTTTAAAATAGAGAAAACAAAGTTTGAATTCTACTATAAGTGCTTGAGCACTTTTAGAGCACTTGAACACTCTCCTTAGCTCTTAAGCATTCCTTTCAATGCTTAAATGCTTGATGAGTCTTTTTAAACTAGTTTTAAACATTTTAGTTCTGTTTAAAAACCTACCATCCACACCATGCTTTAATAAACTCAAATTTTCCTTTGTAGAATCTTTCAATATTTATTTGTTTCATACTGGTTAATCATGTAGCAACCTTGAGTCTTCAATGAAATGTAAGACACAATCTAAATAGGTCATTATGAGGTTGAGTCCCTAAATGTAACAAAGTTAGACTTCACTGTCCCCTAACTATCTCTTTTATGTATTGACATTGGTTTGAACATTTAAACTCATATCACTTGCATTGTACATGACTTGGGTGCATTAGAAGTTGTGTAGAAGATACAAGTCATGATTTCCTTGCAAAATGATAAATTGTTCATAATTGGTTCATGAATTTTTGCAATCTAGTAAAGACTATAGTGCATTACCTCATAATTGAAGGAATGACTTGTCTTGGCCATCAGGATAAGTTTCCTTTGGTGAGTGCACTACTGTGTATGATTATATGATTATACATTGGACAAGGTCTTCTGTAAATCATAACGTAAGCCTATCAGATTGTCATGATTCATCAAGTTACTATATTGCATGGACTCTTAACCTTAAGAGGATATTAAGCTTGTACTGAAATCAATAGGAGGCTTTAACCTATGGTTGAGACCCTAATGTGGTCATATATCCCTATGGGTTGGGTCACTGTTGACGAAAGCTAGTGGCAATAGGTATTCTCAATATAGACACCATGATATCTCATGGGATTGAAACAGTGTGTCCCTTTGGGTGATCCAAATGACATGTTATCATGAAATCTATGGTTGTAATAATTTTTTTAGTGGAATTTGATATATGTTCCTTAGAGTTAAAGTGTGTTAGTTGATCACATAATGGAAGGATCTATAACTCAAGAATTGGAGCAGTAATCATAATGGGCTAATAGCACTACCTTATTAGATTAAGGACACTAGTTCATGGGGAGTTTGCATGTAATGAATAGTAGATCATAGACATAGGATATTGAAATGTAACTGATTCTTTTAAGTGAAGTGTTGCTTTAACTTCGGAATTGCATTCTAAGGAAGCTAATATTTTTCTATGGGACTTAGTGGTTTCTATTCATACTCCTAGTTCATGGTGGCACATGTTTTGAGAATATTTTAGGTATGTAACTGGTGACTTACAGGAGCTTTGTTTATTTCTAGGCTTTTGATTAGGTTTATTCTCTTTCCTATTATTCAAGATGTTATTTTTAAGGAAATTAAAGTAATTCATTAGCCTACTCATTTGAAATTTGGGTTAAAAGCTAAGTTGTTTAACCACATTAAAGTAATTCATTAGCCTAAGTTTATGAATCTACTATAAACAACTCATTAACTTGCAAGGAACTCATGACTTGAATCTTCTACACAACTCTTAATGTACCCAAAGTCTATACAATGCAAGTGAAGCAAATTTGATTGTTTAGATAAATATTAATACAAACTTAGGTATAAAAATGGAAACTGAAATCATAATATATAAACACATTAATGAAACTCATTTTGTTTAATCATGTTATGCTTTTAAAGGTTTTATCCTAACTATTGGTAAATTAGATTTTGTAGTTTTAAAGTTGGTGATTTTGCTTCAAACATTCTAACATAGGATTGTTAAGAACTTTGGATTACTTTATTTCTTGGCCCCGAATCATGTAGGGTGCATGATTTCTATCCTAGGCTTTTCTAAATCTATCACAACGAAAACATATGGAATTAAAAACCAAATAAAGATTTAGAGACATAAAACTCAAACCTAAGATTTGGATGTTCCCAAATTGAATCCAATTCGAATATAGTGTTGCGGGCATCGTAGAACTCATCCACCCAATTATCTTCCATCCGATCTTCCCTTCATGGATCTTAACACAAGAGAATGATGTATTTATCTCTCTCTTTAGAAAGTGGCTAGGTTTTCTTTCATTGGAATTTCAAAAGGTTGAACCAAAATACTGAAGTTCTAACCTTTAAGGAGGTTTATATAGGCTTCCTTGTGGGCTTAAGTTACTTGAGTCAAATTGGGTTTGGGTCATCTAAACTAGCCCACTTGGGTGAGTTAAAAAGTATAAAACATGAATTTTTAGCCCCTATAACTCCTCAATAGAATGGAGTGGCTGAAAGGAAACATAAAGTATTGTAAGAAATAGCTAGAATGATGATTCATATGCATAGGTTGAAGCTATAAACACAACATGTTGCACAACTAATAGGATTTTTCTTAAGCTTGGAACAAAGAAGACATCTTATGAATTATGGACTAGGAGAAAACCTAACCTTAAGTACTTTAAGACATTTGGCAGTGAGTGCTACATACTTAGGGATAGAGGTTGAGAACCTAGGGAAATTTGATGGAAATTTTGATGGAGGTATCTTCCTAGGTTATTCAACTAAGAGTAAAACTATAAGCTTTATAATCAAAATTCACAAGTCATCTAGGAATCCTCTAATGTGGTTATAAATGATACTAAGTATGATCGGTATATGATTGAGAGTAAAATTTTGACCCTGGGATTAATAAGGGATAACCCTGAAAATGTGGAGACTATAGAAAATAACCCTAATAATATCCCTAAAAGTGAAATTGATCCTAACAAGAATGAAAATGTACTTTAAGAAGACACATCTAAATAAACGAGGAATAAACGTAAATTTAGAGCACCCAAGAATCATCTTATCTCAAATATTATAGGTAACATGAATGAAGATGTAGTTACTAGGAGATAATTATGATTAAATGAAATGGGTTTTATATGCTATACCTCTCAATTGGAGCTAAAGAATGTGGAAGAAGCTTAGGAGATGAGTCTTGGACTACTGCACTCTAGGAAGAGTTAAATCAATTCATTAGGAATGATGTGTGTATTTAATCTTTAGGCCTAAAGATAAACATTTCATATGTACAAAATGGATTTTTAAAAATAAAGAAGATGAAAACAAGGTCATTGTGAGGGATTAGGCAAGATTAGTAGCTTAAGGATATTCACAGATATATGAGATTGATTATAAAGAGACATTTGTACTTGTAACCAGATTATAATCAATTAGGATACTTTTGGTCATAGCATGCACCTTGAGGATAAAGATTTATCAAATGGATGTCAAGAGTGCTTTGTTAAATGAGATTCTAAGTGAAGTGGTTTATGTTAAGCAACCTAAGGGTTTTGAGAATTCGAAATTCCATAATCATGTCTATAGGTTAAAGAAAGCCCTTTATGAACTAAAACAAACTTCTAAAGCTTCTTATGAAGGCTCACTACCTAGTTGTTGGAGAAAAATTTTGAGAAAGGGAGCGTTGGTAGAACCTTGTTTATAAATAGGTCCAAGGATGAGTTATTAGTGGCTTAGATTTATGTTGATGATATTGTTTTTGGAGTTAACTCTAGTAATCTTGCCCTTAGTTTTGCCGAGGAAATGAAGATTGAATTTCAAAAGAGTATGATTAGTGAACTAACCTTCTCCCTAGGATTGTAGATTAGACAACTAAAAGATGGAATATTTCTTTTTCAATCTAAATATGCTAGGTAGTTAGTTAAGAAATTTAGTCTAGAATCTACTAAACACTCTAGGACACCTATGAGCACTACCACTAAGCTTAGCAATGATGAATTTGGAAAAGATGTTGAACAAAAACTTTATAGAAGTATGATAGGAAACTTATTATACCTCATTGTGATTCGTCCTTACATATACTTTAGTGTTAAAGCTTGTGTTAGGTACCAAGAAAACCCCAAAGAGTTACACTTAATTTTTATTAAAAGAATTATACGATATATTAATGAGAATCCTGACTATATTTTGTTATTATTGGTTATTTCAATGTTGATTGGGTTGGAAATGTTAAGGATTGAAAGAACACATTTGGTGCTTGTTTTTTTATTGGTGATTATCTTGTGGCTTGGCTTAGTAAGAAACAAAATTCCATATCTTTATCTACTATCAAAACTGAATATATTTTTGCTGGAAGTTGTTGTACACAACTCTTGTGGATGAAACAAATGCTGAAAGACTATGGGATTGAAGTTTTATGGATGAAACAACTTTTATGGCTTGAATTTTTGGATAAGAAAAACTCTCATACACTTTCCAAGATTCATGCTCTTAGATATAAGTTGCCCACTTGCAATATTTGGAAACACCCTTAAAGTGGATACAAAGATAACTATGAAAGATAATAAAATCAAAAATCAAAAGAGATCATGGTATACAATGCCTCCACTTTCAAAAGAAAAAAAATGATATCAATTTGAAGGAAAGTCAAGTTGTGCTATACGTAGATCAATGAAACTGTGTTAAACCAAAATTCGATGATCTTAGAACAAATTGACTGGATGTGTACTTTAATTTGACCAAAGACATGACCGAATCTCTTCTGAGTGATCAATTTCAAAATATAGAACTAAACAGTAAGTCATATTCCCTTTAACATCAATACTTATGTTTTTATGTTGGCCCTCTTATACATTGATGGTTATGCATTGGGTTTCAAAACTAAAATTATGATTAACTTTGTTTTTTGGACTCGAAAATACATTCTTGATGGATTGATGTATACTATCTAGGAAATTCACTCGGTATATTGCTAATAAATCTAATGTTGAGAGTTTAAAAGCATTATGATTTTTCTTCAAGGTGTTCTTTGTGACTTTCTTTCAACTCTTGGTAATTTGGTTTAGTTTCAAGTTTTTAGTAAGTGGTTTTTTCCCTTCTTAAAGCTAAGTTGCTATTTCTAGCACTCAACCGCTCTTTCCAATACTCCAAGCACTCAAGTGTTGTAAGTTATCTCCAACGCTACTTTAAGTGGTCTAACCGCTCGAGTGCTATAAGTGGTTTCTAGTACTCATGAAGCTTAAGTGCTAATCTACATCGAGTGCTCTTGCAGACTATTTAAAGCCACCTAACGTGCCATTTACACCATTTCATCTTTCTTAGCTTATTAGAGCACTCTGGGTTTCCAATTTTCGTTATTTGAGGCTAGTTCGCTTTGTTTTTTGAGTTTTCGTTCATATAGTATTATTTAGTACCTCATTTTTAGCATTTTTAGTGGATTAGTTTTCTTCCACAGTTTTCCTAGTTTTTCTTGATTTTAGTGTCCTTTAGTATTCAATTCACTTAGTATGGCTAGTCATAGATGCCAGCGTGAGGAGACCCTTCTTAGTTCACCTAAGTCCATGTAGGACATCACTCTATAGGGTCCTTTCGACCTAGGAGACCGTCTAGTGGAGTGTTTCCTCTATCAAGAGGCACATAACCGTTTCTATGCCTTCTTCCGTAGTCATGTATCGAGGTCAAGCATTTGGTCAACCTTTGAGCTTTCTAGGACACTTATTTCCCCACCATCATCCATAATCAAGAGTGGGAGACCATCTTTTCTTTTCAAAGGACCTACTATCCCTATCTAGTGCAGATGTTCTCTGTGAACATGCACTCAACCGACACCGAAGTCACTTTTAGAGTGACTATGTACTGCCAATCTTTTCTTGTCTCATCCCGATCCATCTAGTGTGTACTTGACATGCCATGACTCAACGCTTGCGTTATTTCTTTCACATTAGAGGTATGGATTCTTACTCAAGGAGAGTTGATGTCAACCCATCCACTCTTTACAACCATCACCCTTTACCTTATTATATCTTCATCGTTGGCTTCTCTAAGATAGCATGGCTTCTAGTTACCCTCTTCACCTACTCCTTCTACCCTTTGACCCATCAAACCCAAATTTATCGATTTCCTACCTGGTTTATTCATGTTATACTTGTCGACCAACAGTTCAACATCGATTTCCTATAGAGGTGATAGTATTCATTTCAATCTCTTCATATCTCAAATCTTGAAAGACATTGGATTTGAAATCAAACCAGCCTTGGGGGTCTAAACTGCTCTTACCCACTTGGATGGGAGCTCCTAGGTGAAGCACTACAACTACGTTAATGGCCCCATGGCACCCTCTTGCTTACTATGGCCTTAAAGATGCGATTTCAATTCAAAAGGCAACAAATGAGGCACTTGTAGAGGAAGATGAGCTCCGAGCGATGGAACAGGATGCTCCCATTCTAGAGGTAGACTTTCTTGAGCCAACTCCAAGGACTTGCTCCAATTGCGGTTGTGTTAGTTTTTCACAAGTTTTACACGATGCATTTTCTTCAACCAACTCAATTTCCCAAGAAATGTTGGATTTCATGGCCTATATTCACCTGAGAATGATGAACTCATAAGACACAATTCCGTGAGATCTAGGGTTAGCTCTCATATATCATATCTTAGATCCACTCTTAGGGCGCCTCGAGCTCCGCTCTTTTTCCACCTCCTCTTAATGCTTAGTTATTTTTATCTTTGTCTTTATATTGATTTGGATTGTTGTGTTATCACATATCTTTTGTATCCAGAATCATCTTTTGATATATATATATATATATATCAAATCAATTGTTGATATATATTCATGGTTTATCTTTCTCTCTTATCTCTTGTGTGCTTTCTTGTTCATATTTGTTTTTTTTTTTTATAGATTTTATTCTTTTAATTCTTAAGGGAAATTAATTGAAATATTAAAGGAAACTAAGCTTGAGACAATGGAGGAAACCAAATCAATTGTTGAAAGTATGCGTTAGATGTTTAAGAGAGTACCTGACACAGATGTTTCTTGCAAGATTTTTTGTTTGAATTGTTTATCTCTCTAAAACTGCTCTAAGTCACAAAAACTTCTTCCCATGATCTTCACTACCTATTTTTTGGTTGGAGATAGACCTTAGTGATTTACTATTGATCTATTGTGTTTTATCAAGTTTCTATTATGTTTAGTTGATTTGCATGAATCTATATTCTTCTCGAGTTTTTTTTTGTACATTTTCATCATTATAGGAATCTGTTCCTCTTTCATGCTTTCACAACACATTAAGCAAAATCTCCAACTATCATGTTTTGTTGTTTTGATCTTATCTTATCCCACACATTGTTTTACCTTTGGTATAGTTTTCTGTATGTGTGCAAGTTACATATTTAGGAGATAAGTACTACAAGATGATGAAAAAATTCCCTTAAGTTATTTTTAATTAAGCATTAATGTGTGTTATGTAAACTCTATTATGAGAGTTTAGGTGGGTTTATGTAACAATGTTTTGTCACAAAATTTCTAAAATGAGAGATTGTTAGAACATTGAGTCTTGTTTGTATGCTGGTAATTTTATTCTTTTTAATGTTTGGCCATAAAATTCCTTTTACATAGTGTTCAAATTGGATTTGGAAACCTATTCATACTAAACCTCTTCAGGTTATTTGCTTATAAATACCTTGTTATAACCCTTCTAAAGTTAGAGATCTTAATATCTTTGAGAGGCTTTCTTTGAAGAAAAAACCTAATGAGCCACACCATTCCCGATCTCTTATTCAAGGATTCAAGTTTTTAATCTTGGGTTGAAAAGTTTCATCCCTTTAGCGAGGCTAAAGTGTATTCACTAGAGCAATCAGAGGTTGTTGCATCGTGGATGTGGATCAAGTTGTAGGTACTAGAGTAAGTCTTGAGGGTAGACAACCAAGTAAATATGTGTAACTTGATCTCATATGGTATATTTAGATTAGTGGTCTTAGATCTCATGGTTTTTTATCTCCACAATTAGTATGGGGGTTTTCTATGTAAAAATCCTTTTTCCTTATTGCATATCTTTGATTATCTTGATTGCATTGCCTATTATTGGATGAATTGATAATCCTTAACTTCTTGTAAGAAAAAATTAATTATTATATAAAAGTAATTTTGAAATAGACCCATTCATCCTTTCTCCCCTGGGTGTTACTCTACTAGACTTTTAGTTTTTCGTAGTTGATTTGTCAGAAGATCACCAAGTGATTAAGACTTTCTTCTATGAGTGGAACTTGATCTAGGAACATCTAGATCAAAGGTATATATTATTTAGCCCTTGATCTTTGTTTTTTTTTTCTTGGCTTTTGCTATGATTATATCTAGTTTTTGAGCTTAATTTTAGATTTAAGGAAGGAAAATGGTGCAAGTTGCAAAAGTCATTTTCAACTCAAATATAGTAAGGGGTCATTATGCCTAAAAAGAGGTTCAACACTTGTGAGACATTAGAAGAGTCCATATAAGAGCAAAACAAGAAATTTATAAGCATTAAAGATGAGAAATTAATATTATGGAGAGAGGTAGAAGCCGAGCAACTATGAGGAAGAAGGTTTGAAGCAAAAGTAATCAAACTTAAAATGGAATTTGGAACTCGAACTGACAACAACAAATGATTTTTGACATGATTTTTGAAGCACTTCCTTTTTTTTTTTTGGGAAAGCCATGTATGGTTAAAGTTCAATAATTTATGATTGCAATACTTTAAATGATGCATAAATTAGAGGTGAAATGAATAAGTTATGATCATTTAAAGATAATTGGGTAGAGTTGAAGGATCATTTCAAGTCTGAAATGGCGATTTTGAAATTTTAACTTATGATTTCGAAGTCCATTTCAAAATTACCCCAATTTCAATTGAGATTTTACTTCCTCCACTTCAGGAATTATATCTTTGGCACTTTATCAGCCCTAAGTGAGCCTTGCATGACTAGAAATTGATATTTTAGTTTTTTTTTTATAGTTATTTTTAGGTAATTACTAAATAAGTAGCCAATAGGAGTATTCCATGTGTTATTTTTTTATTTTATTTTTTAAATTTTGCTATGAAAACTCTAATTTTAGGTTTTGGAAAGAGAATAATTAAATGTTTCTTTATGATTCTTAAGGGAGAAGAAGACATTAAAGGTTTTTATTGGTTTTTTTTTCTTTCTCTTTTATATTATTCAATAAAGCATTGTTTTTAATTTCTTTGAAATTAAGTAATTGTTTTTTTTTTGTTTTTTTTTATGGCTTGTGTATGTGAGAACATGCCCAAAAGAGGCTAAAAATCCATCTTAAAGTAAAACATGAAAAAAAGAAAAAGAAAAAAAAGAAATAATAGGTGAAATTGAACTAATAATAGAATGAATGAAATGTTAAGATACCAAGATTGAGACCAAAATACCCTCTAAAGTTAGTTTGACTAAGGAGATGGTACAATTGCATATTCCTTGATACTAGATATTCTTGGTAATTCTTGATCCCTAATTATCATAGATTTTGTATTTGTTGTCTACCCTAAGGCAAATATACACATAGTGATAAAAGCCCCAAAACTTTAGACCTTCTTTACTTGGACTTCATTACGATTTTTATTTTAAAAAAAAATTACATGATTAAGTTCTCTTCCTAAAATCAAGATGTTCACCTAAACTTAACTATAGTTAAGTTTTAATGTTTAAAATTTCACTTATATTTAAATATAGTTAAGATTCATTTATAAAGAACTATTAAGTTAAGTTTTGTAAATTCAACAATTCACCTGGATTTTGATTATGTATTTCTCAATAATACATAAAGTGTTAATAACAAAATGTACAATATTATAATCAAAATGTTCACTTCAGTTTAAAATATGGTTTTAACATATCAATCTACATTTAAAAAATTAGAACTTTAAACACCAAGTAAAATTCATCCTAACTAACAGTCAACCCTCAATAACATATAAACCCACTACATAGACAAATTGTTGAAGTGGAACAATTTTATTGTTATTTTCTCTCAAAACCAATCCATATGGGAACCAATGTAAGAGGAATGGATGATTATGTATCAAGCATTTTGCATATTTTATTAAGAACATTTAACAATCATAATTGGATGAAACATGAATAATCAAAATTAAGATCATTATAAAAAATTTATTGTATAATTAATCTTCTCAAATTACAATTCTCATAAGATCAAAACACAATAGAGAGATAAATTTTTTAATTAAAAAGAATCTCATAAGATCAAAACACAATAAAGATCAATTTATTATCATAATCTTATCTTTTTATTTTTAACACTCAATTCTTTAAGGCTTGTTGTAGCCCAAAAAGTGTTCTTGCATAATAAATCTGATCACATGGATACTTACTAAAACCTTTCAAACTATCAACAAGATCAACTTATTGCATGCTTATTAGATTTTTTCCTTTTTCCTAAGTAGAACATAGCTTGAGAAAGTACAACAACACTAACGTGAGCATATTTTCATCTTTAAGATTATTGACCTTTTTCTTTTGTTTTATTTTTTATTTTTTATTTTTTAACTCATCTAAAAAATGGAAAATTTCCTCCAAATAATCATTATGCACTTTGTTTTCACTGATGAAGTAAGCATCTTTTATTCATAATGATGTTTGATTATGCTAAGAGATGAGACCAAAACTTAAACTAATAATCAATCCAAGCTCATCTTGACTAAATTTTAACCCTTTTGACATTCCTAAAAACCATATTTCATCATCCTTCTTTATAAGACATTGACATAATAGCATGTGGTACATAATTTGAGTTGAAAATTTAAGTTCTAACATAACAAAAAAAATGCCCAAAGCAAGAATTCTTGAACATCTCTAATTGCTAGCTTCTTTTGAATATTTTCTTGTTAGTGATCAAACCAATCTAAACATGCCCAAAAAGTATATGTCACCAATCTAATCATGTTCAAAACCTTAATAACATATATCAAATGCAGAAATAAGGGAAGAACCGAAACATACCTCCGATCATTGATTGTTTGGAAATTTGGAAATCAAATTTGATATGCAGATGGGTTGAGGTGCTTTTAAACCCTTAATCAATCTCAAAACGATGGTGTATAGATACCTTAATAAAGATTGGAGGCTTAGGGACTTAACCACAAAAAGTCTCTATTTATATTCACTCTGTCCATCATAGATAGTCAATGCCATAATTTATGGCTATTAATGGCAATCAAAAAAGAAAATTATATCAACAAAATCCTAGAATATTATGTGCTAGATTTTTGGACCCATTTAGGAAAGTCTATCATTATTCCTAGAATTGATGGAAGGTTATGGGCCAAATTTCATTTAGGAAAATTTAACGTTTTCCCACTTGGTCCATATATTCCATCATTCACCATAGCACGAAAATAAATACATGAATCATGGGGATAGGTTATCTAAAATGAGTATTATCTTCTATATATCACACTGCATTATGTCTCGTAAACACTTACTTTCATTACTTAATGAATAAACCCTATGTTTATTATAGGTCCAAACATTAGCAATATTTCTCAAAAGAATGAATATGTACACAAATTAGAAACAAATATGAGAAAATATTATCACATAAGTAGAATTTCATCACCAATAAGATTTGTCTTTAGCATGAAAATCATACAAAGGAACCAAGTCCCATTCTATCTACATGATCTTTTAATTTCGATGGTGGCATGCCTTTTGTTAAAGGATTAACTATCATCAATTCAATGTTGATGTGTCCAATAACCACTGTTTTCTCCTTAACATTTCGTTTATAGCTAAATACTTAATGTCGATATGTTAACTACGACTACCACTTTTGTAGTTTTTAGTCATAAAAGTTGCAATTGAATTGTCGTAATATATCCTCAATGACCTAGAAATTGAATCCACAATTCTAAGCCCAAAAAATGAAACTCTTCATCTATACACTATGCAAGATAGCCTCAAAACAAGGTATGAACTTAGCCTCTATAGTGGAATTAAAAGTCAAAGTTTGCTTTGCACTTCTCCAAGATACAACTCCACCAACGAACATAAAAATGTATCCAAAGGTTGATTTCTATGAATCAACACAACCAATGAAATTTGAATCTAAGTAGCCAATCACCTCTAGATTATCAATTCATCCATACATAAGCATTTAGTCTTTCATCAATTGAAGGTACCTTAACACCTTCTTTTCAACTCTCCAATGGTTTGTACCTGGATTTCTCTGATATTTTCCTAACATCCCAATACTAAATGCAATGTCAGGTCTTGTGCAAACCTGAGCATACACTAAGCTTCCAACAACATAAACAAGTGGAATGTTCTTCATTTGTTCCATTTGAAAATCATTTTTTAGGCACTGGTTCAAATTGAATTTATCACCCTTCACAATGAGAGCTATTCTTGGTGAATAATCTTTCATTTGAAATCTCTTTAAGACTTTGTTGATATAAGTCTTTTGAGACAAACCCAAAATTCTTCAAAATCTATCTCTATGTATCTTAATGCCAATGACATAAAATGCATCACCTATATCCTTCATGTCAAAGTTTTTAGATAGAAATTGTTTCACCTCATGTAGCAAACCTTTATCATTAGTTGCAAGTAAAATGTCATCCACATATAGAATAAGGAAACAAATTTTACTCCCACTGACTTTTTGGTGTGTACATTGATCCATAATGTTCTTTACAAACCTAAATGAAGAGATAACATTATGGAATTTCAAGTACCACTGAGGGAAGGCTTGTTTCAATTCATATATGGATTTTTTGAGCTTTTGCGCCAAATTCTCACCATCTTTAGAGGAAAATCCTCCTTATTGTTTCATGTAAACTTCTTCCTTTAAATCTCCATTGAGGAAACACTTTTTCACATCCATTTGTTACAACTCTAAATTAAAATGTGCAACCAATGCCAAATAACACGAAAATAATATTTCTTAGATAAAGGAGAGAAGGTCTCCTTGTAGTTGATTCCTTCCTTCTAAGTGAATCCTTTAGCAACGAGTCTTTCTTTATATCTTTCAATGTTACCCAATGAGTCTTTCTTTGTTTTAAAGACTCATTTACATCCTATGGATTTTACACCATTAGACAACTCAACAAGATTTCAAACTCTGTTAGATTTCATAGCATTCATTTCATCTTTCATGGCATTATACCATAATTTGATTCTTTGCAACTCATAGCTTATGAAAACGTTTCAAGATCATTTCGACTTCAATGTTATAGTCCAATTCTTGTAGATATATGAAATAATCACTAGGAATTGCTAATTTCCTTACTCTAGTAGATCTCCTTAATATTGAATCAATATTTCCTGAGGATCATTTTGTTCAATTGGTTGTTCAATAATTTCCAGCATTTCTTAAACAACTTGATTTACTGGATTATTCTCAGTAGCTTGTGGAACTTCAACTATTTGTTGTTCAACTCCCGTTTGAACTTAAGGGGTGCTATGAATGATAACCAACCTTTCACTTGAGGCAGAAGATTGATCTTTCTCAAAGACTATGCTCTAGGATTGATCACTCCCATTGAATAAGTCATTCACAAGAAATTTTGCATTTCTTGATTCCACAATCCTAGTGTTGTGGGATGGATAATAAAATATATACATTTTACACCTTTTAGCATATCCAATGAAAAATCCACTAATGGCCCTTGGGTCCAATTTCTTCTTTTGTGGGTTGTAAACTTGTACTCTAGACAAGCATCCCCAAACACATATATGTTGCAAACTCAATTTGCAATCTTTCCATAATTCAAATGACGTCTCTGGGACAACCTTTGTTGGAGCTTAGTTCAATATATACATTGTTGTTTTAAGAGCTTCAATCCACAAGGATTTAGGAAGCTTAGAGTTGCTAAGCATACACCATACCATGTCCAATAACATTCAGTTTCTTCTTTCTACTATGTCATTCTGGTATGGGGAACTAGGCATAGTATATTGGGCAACTATCCCATGTTGTTAAAGAAACTTCGTAAATGGACTAGGTGTTTGTCTATCCTTAGTGTATCTACATAATATTCTCCATCTTTGTCTATTCTCACTATCTTAATTTGTTTTCTGCATTGGTTTTCTACTTCAGTCTTAAAAACATGTTTCATTCTTGTTATGAAGCAAGTAGAGATACATGTATCATGAGTAATCGTCTATGAAAGAGATTAAATATTTCGGACCATCCAAGTCTGGACTACAAATGTCTAAATATATGATCTCCAATATGACTGTGATTTTCTTAACACATTTCCTTGACTTGTTGGTCTATTTCCTTTTAATGCAGTCCACACATGTGTCAAAATCAATAAAATCCAAAGTACTAAGTACTCCATCATTTACTAATTTGTTAATTCTTTCTATGGAGATAAGGCCTAATCTCCGATGACATAACAAAGAGAAATCTTCATTCATAACACGTCGTTTAACACCAATGTGAACATGCATAGCATTCTGAGTACTATTATTTTGCAAATTAATAGAGAAAAGACCATCAGGAAATGTACCATTCCCAACAAGATTAGATTTATAAAATAAACTGAAAGATGTTTATGAAAAGTTAAAGAAATAACCAAAAGGTACAAATCTTAAAACTGAAATCAAATTCCTAGAGAAACTTGGAATATAAAATGTCCTTTCCAAATTTAAAACAAAACCACTACTTAAAACTAAAGTGCTTGTTCCAATGGCCTCTACATGTGAGCACATCTTATTTCCTGAATAGATGCACTATTTACTTCCCACTAGTTTCCTTAAGTTTTGCATACGCTGCAAGGTATTTGAAATATGGAATGTGGAACCAAAATCTCCACCATGTGTTATGATTAACATCCACCATGTGTTATGATTAACATCAACCATGTGTTATGATTAACATCAACCATGTTAGACTCATAACAAACAAATGAGATTGAATTACCTTTTTTTTCAAGCCATTTCTGAATTTTGGAGCAATCCTTCTTCATACATCTTTTTTTTTTTTTTTTTTGTAGAAAAAACACTTAGATTCCTTTACTATTTCTCCTTAGGGCGATATTTTACCTTTCCCCTTTTGTTTAGCTTGGTTATGGTTTTTTCCTTATGTTGCAAGTAATGCACTCTCACCTATTTCTATTGCCAACCTCTTTTCCTCTTGAACACACATAGTTAGAAGTTCATTGATTGAGCATTTATCCTTACATGTGTTATAAGAGATTTTGAAGGGTCCATATTGTTGTGGAAGAGTGTTCAATATATAGTGCATAAGGAAAAATTCAGACATCTTAACCTCAATAGTTTTTAATTGAGCCACAAGGTCCCTCATTTACTTGATGTGCTCACACACACCTCTCACACTAGTGAGCTTTAAGGATGAAAACTTCATAATTAGGGTGTTGGCAAGTGCCTTATTGGAAGTCTCAAATTGTTCATCAATAGCTTCAATAGTGCCTTAACTTTATCATGTTGATTGACTAAACCTTGAATACCAATAAAATTTTTGGTCTTTATGAACATCATACTAAGGCGATTGGATCACTTTCATCATATTCATAAAGAGCCTTTTCATCTATAGTGTTGGTCACAGTAATGATCGGTTCATCTTTCCTAATAGCATAATCAATGTCCATCCACCCTAAATGAATAATAATTCTCTCCTTCCATACTTTATAGTTGTCACATTTTAGTTCAAAAATATCACATCTTATATCAGAAAAATTCACAGGTTGCATGATTGCATAAAAATTAAACATACATGCTTATATAATAGTAATTTGAAGCTAATAAACATATATCATGTTTTACCAATGTAAATTATGTTTTAAAAATATGAATCTAATGACATAAAACTTGCATGTGGGCTAAAGTTCTAATTCAATTAGATATATCTAACTTTATGATAAAACTATCAAATTATGTTCCTTTCCTAATTCTTGTGGGTAAATTAAGAATATAATTTGATATTATATCCTAATTCATCATACAAATATAATAAAAATTCCTTTTAAATATGATTAATTACAATCAATATCATTTTTATATATGTGATCCTAAAGCACTTAATATATAATTTTGCATAATTAAAGATGTTGTGGCTAATCCCTAATTAATTAAAATTATATGGATCACTAGATATTTAATTTTATTCACAAGATTGCTCATATATATTGCATGCAACTATAAGTAATATTTACATATATAAACATTGTCTAAATTTATGTACCAAAATTTCAAATTGCATACATATGAAAATAATAAATTATATAGACAAAAAAAAGCATAATTTTAAGCACACAAATGTCCAGATGTCAAATGCACAAAATGGTATTCATAAAATGCCAAATTTATGATTTTTTTTTCATAAAAACACCAAAAATATGAGAATTTTTCACAAAATACCAAATTTATGAAAATTTCACAAAATACCTGAATTTTTAATTTTTTGGAAAATTTCCTTTTTTTAAAAAAAAAATCATTATCGTAAAATTGACCTCTTAACACTTCTCCAACCAGAAAAAGAGTGTCATGGACAAAAAAGGAACCAAAAGAAGAATAAAAAAATAAAAAATAATCAAGACGCATAATCAATTTTTCCATATTGCACATAATCAAGGCAGAGGCAATAAAATGGCTCTAATACCATTTGTTAGTGCTAAAACCAATCTAAACATGCCCAAAAAGTATATATCACCAATCTAATCATGCTCAAAACCTTAACAGCATATATCAAATGTGGAAATAAAGGAAGAATCAAAACATACCTCCAACTATTGATTGTTTGGGAATTTGGAAATCAAATTTGATATGCAAATGTGTTGAGGTGCTTTTAAACCGTTAATCAATCTCAAAATGATGGTGTATATATATCTGAATAGAGATTTGAGGCTTAGGAACCTACCCACAAAAAGGCTCTATTTATATTCACAACCCATCATAGAGTCAATGTCATAATTTATGGTTGTTAATGGCAATCAAAAAATAAAACTAGATCAACGAAAATCCCTAAATATTATGAGCTAGATTTATGAACTTATTCAAGAAAATCCAACATTATTTCTAGAATTGATGGAAGAATATAGGCTAAATTTCATTTAGGAAAGCTTAACATTTCTATCATAGTAAGGTGTGAGAGATATGCAGCCTTCACAGGAAAGTGCTTTTCTTAAGGTATTTTAACTATTAAACATGTTGATAGAGTAACAATCTCTAAATTAAACTAAATGAAGTTATTAAAAATCTAATACAAAATTATAAATGTTGTATAATAATAGATTAACCTAATAGCAATTTATTATTTTGGACACATTTCAATAGTTTCCAATATTTTAAAACAATCAAGTATTAAACCTAAACCTATTCAAACATCATTGCATAACCTCCCTAAAAATTCCAAAAATTCGTAAAATTTCATAAATTCTTTGAAATTTATCTCTAATCAACATGACTAACAAATTAAATTTATCTCTGATATAATTTACTTCAAATACATGACTAACAATAATAATGAACTAAAAAATTATAAATATGTAATTTATTATTTTGAACACATTTAATAGTTCCCAAATTAAATGTTCCCAAAAGATTAAGTAACAAACCTAATCCTATGTAAACACCATTAAATAATACCCCCAAAAATTTCAAAAAATTATAAATGAAGACTACACTCACGAGCTTAGTATATTCATTTTACCCTTCCATTGGCAACTAAGATCTTTGCTTTCTAACCAACATTTTAAAGCTTTTTGGCTTATCACTCTTCAATTAACTCATTTTTTGTGTCTTGCTCAGAGATGGAGCATGAGATAAGTTCACAATATATATATATATATATATATATATATATATATATATATATAAGTGAATGATTTTCTACAAAAAAAAAAAAAAAAAGGTGAGAAGTTTCCTAGGGTTTGGGAATGAGAGGTGTGAAGTTTTTTATGGTTTGGGAACAAGGGTGAAAAGTTTTCTAGGTTCCAATAGAAGAAGAAAATTTACATGTTGGAGAGAAATAAAAAAATGTATTATTGTCCTATTAAGGTTTTTTTATTTAAAGGTGATTGGTTACTTTCATGAATATGAGTTCTATTTTAACCCTTTTTGACCAAGGAACCCTATATTTTTTTTCTAATATACTAGGTTATAAATAAAAAAGTGATATAGGCAAAGATTTTTTTAACAAAATCACTTCAAAATAAGTTCTAAACCTCCAAACCTAAATACATTAAATGATAATTTAGCCAACTTTAAACTCATCCGATTAATAAACCTTAAACTTAAATTTAGATGCACTAAATCAAACCTAATTATAATATTAGTCATTATATTGATATTAATTATTTGGATTGTAATAGCAACATTAGATGAGATTCATCAACTCACACCTAACATCATGATTCACCATGAGTCTTGTCTATTGTGCATCACATATACTAGTACATTCACCATGGGAAACTCATCCTAACAACTAAGACAAATCATCTCTCCAATTAAAAGGTAGTGCACTATAGTCTCTACTAGATTGCCCAAATATATGAACTGAATATAGAAAACTTATCTACTTACAAGGAACCCATGACTTGTATCCTTATTCAAGTCATGTATACTGTAAAAGATATGGGTTTAATACTCAAATCAATGTCAATATCAATTCACCCTAACTTGGTTGTGGTTAAGTTTCATTTATGAAAAACTTAACTAAGGTTGAGTTCTTAAATTAAATAATCACTTAAACTTAAGTATACTTGAGTTTCATTTAAAAAAAATAACTAGGGTTAAGTTTCTCAATTAGAATATTTACTTGAATTAATTTACAAAGAATTTAATAAGGTTGAATTATGAATCAAAATATTTGCTTAAATTAAACTATGGTTGGTTAACCTGTCTAAACTTGAAATGTTTGCCTATATGGTTATATTTTCATTTTAAAAAATTTTACTTGGATTTAACTATTGTCACTTACAAATAATTGCATAGTTAAGTTCTTAAAATCAAATAGTTCATATAGTCTTACAATTGAAATAAAATAAAATGACAATTATTTAAAATGACATGTACCAATGATAGTTATGTTCATCAAATTATTCACCTTGACTTGGCTTTGGTTAAGTTTCATTTCTAAAGAACTTAACAGAGGTTGAGTTATCAATTTGAATATTCATCTAAACTTAAGTATAGTTGGGTTTCATTTACCAAAAATAAAATAAATAATTAACTAGATTGAGTTTTGAAACAATTGCATAGTTAAGTTCTTAAAATCAAATGGTTCATACAAACTTATAGTTGAAAAAAAAACATTTATAATTAATTCTATGATAGTGAAGTTATCCCCATTGAAGGTGAGATAGAATTATTCTCTTTGTTTTTGTTTTCCATCACAATTGTAATAGCAACAACATATGTTGTAAGCTTTTATCGAATCATCTTCATCTTTTGGGTCACCCATAATTCCATGTTGTGGGGTTGTTAGTTGGCTTAAAATGTCTTAAAGAACATCATGCAATGATTCTAACTTATTCAAATACTTGTAATAATTTTGTTAACATCCCTTCAAAGTAGGTTTAAGTAGTGAACACAAGGATAACTATCGAATTCATGTTAAGGTAATGTAATCAACAAACATAAACATATATGTAAGTAACAATACAATCAAAGTACAAGGTAATATAAATCTCACATTGGAGCCCAAAAAATTTATTAGAGCTTAGTGAACCTCAATATAAAAGTAACACTCTAGTTTAATATCCGTGAGCCACTCTAGTTTAATATTCATGGACAACTCGAAGTAACATATGATTAGCATATTTCATTTTGATAATCATAATAGGCTCATATGCTTAAATGTGAAAGACATGAAAATCCAACTAGATTATAGTAAATAATTTTGATTCTTTTAATGTAATCATTAAAGTACCTTTCTTATCACATAATGTATACATTGCCAATCTTAAAAACCATTAAAATAATAAAAAAAATGTTAGAATATTTTCTTGTCTAATTGTGGCTATTTTTTTTTTCATTTTTTAATTATTTTATATAAGATGAAAACACATCTTGTTTCTTGTGAAGAGATCCATTAAAAAAATCATTCTTTTAATATAATGATTAAAGTATCTTTATTATTACATTAATTTATATATTTTCAATATTAAAAACTATTAAAATAATAAAATATTATAATATATCTTTATTTAATGTAGCTGGAATAGCTCAGTTGGTTAGAGCGTGTGGCTGTTAACCACAAGGTCGGAGGTTCAAGCCCTCCTTCTAGCGTAACTAATTTTTTTAATTATTAATCAAAAACCATTCTCATAAGATCAAAACACAATAGAGAACTGTTATGTTCTTTTATAACAAATCTTACTTTATGGATACTTATTAAAAACTTTTGAACCATCAATAAGACCAACTCATTGCATGTTTAATAGATTTTTTCCCTTCTTTTCCAAATAAAACATGCTTAAGAAAATACAATAAGACTAACTTATGCACATTTTTGTCTTTAAGATTGTTAACCTTTTTATTTTGCTTTTTTTCTTCTTTTTTTCTCGGCTCACCTAAAGAATAAAAAACTTCTTCTAAACAATTAATACACATTTCGTTTTCACCATTACCATAAACATCCTTTATTGACAATGATGTTTGATTATGCTAAAAGATGAGACCAATACTTAGACTAGTAATCAATCCAAACTCGTCTTACTCGAAAATTAACCCCTTTAACCAAATAGACCTTTTTTTTCTCTCTCCAATATATAAGGTTATGAATAAAAAGGTGAAAGGAGTTTTTAACAAAATCACTTCAAAATAAGTTCTAAGCCACCTAACCTAAATACATTAAATGAAAATTCAACCAACTTTAGACTCATCCAATTAATAAACCCTAAGCTCAAATTTAGATGTACTAAATCAAACCTAATTATAAAATTAGTCATTATATTGATATTAATTATTTGGATTTTAATAGCAATATTAGATGAGTTTCATCAACTCACACCTTAAATTAATCTTATTATCATGGGAAATGTTAAGACATTAAATTGCACCAATTTATTGAATTTTCAATTTTGAACATTGAAAATACATCATAAAATCTAAGTGAATAGATGATATGAGATCATGATATAAAGAAATGAAACTAAATATAAATAAATAAAAAAGTTTATTTTCATTCATCTCTCTAAGATTTTGATTAATACACCCATCCTCAATTGATTTGAAATTTCATCAAATACATCCTCTATCATTCTCATTTCCAATTTTCACTCACTTCCTTAGGGGATGTTAATGAAATTAACAAAAAGAAAAAAAGAAAAAAGAACAAGACATAATTGAATGAGATTTCAATTTGGTATTGTAGTAGGATAGTAATTATTATCAAGGTTTAAAATACTTGACGATATATAATATTTTACTAATAGTTCACCGATTTTTCGATTTTTTCGTATTTCAACAGACATTTCTGAATATTTTTCGATTATTAAATAAATTAATTATAATTATTTTATTTTTACATTTGATTTAATTTATTACATAAAAACATAATTTTCTTAATAGGTCTTTTTATATGATTTATATATTTATTAAATATAAAAAATATAAATATTAAAAAATTATACATATATTATTATTTATTTGATATATTAAATATATTTAAATTAAAATGGATCATAATTTTAATATTAAATATATTTTGAAATTAGATATGTTATCATAATATTATTATCAAATAATATATAATGAAACTTCATGATAAATGTAAACTTATAAAATTTATATTTTTTTTTTATAAAACTAGAGGATATTATTATCAAATATGAAAAATTATATATATATATATATATCATTTTTTTTAAATAACTTTAAAATTGTTATAAAATATGAGATTTTGTACCACTATGGTAACTTGTGGATGATCATCCATAAATATCTTTTGTAACTCCCTATAAAAGGAAGAGACCCTTAATGAACTTCAATAGAGTTTTCCCATGCATTCTATTATCTCTCTTTCTTACTTTCTTCTTCTCTCACTTTATTTTACAACACGTTATCAGCACGAATAGTCTCTATAAAAGAAATAGAAAGATTTTTCTCTATTAAGAGAAATAGAAAGACGTTCTTCCCTTCAGAGAAATAGAAAAATCTTCTCTCTTCTCTCTCACAAAAAGAAGTTATGGGATAAATTATCAATTATAGGGTAAATTCATAACCAGAAGTTATGAAAAATATGTACAATCCCTATAACCAGAAGTTATGAGATAAATTATAAATTATAGGGTAAATTCATAACTAAAAGTTATGGGATAAATTATAAATTATAGGGTAAATTCATAACTAGAAGTTAGATATATGATCCCTAATTATTTATTTTTAATTATACGGTATAACTAGAAGTTATACCAAACAATATTATATAGTCAGAAACTATAAAATAAACAAATGTTCACAGCTTAAAATTATGTACAAATCTACATAATGAAAGTTCATAACTTGAAGCTATGCACAAATTTACATAAAATAATTCATAGCCTGAAGCTATATTAGGTTTTAATTCCTATTTCATATTTATAATTGATAAATTCTAGGTTATTATATTTTTATATATATTATTTACTTGAAATATTGTTAAAGCATTTTATTAATAGTTTATTATGATAATTGAAATATTTTTTTTTGATTAATATTATTCTATATATATATATATATATATAATTTTCAGATAATGTCAAATCTTGCAAAACTTGAATTTGTTGTTCTCGATATTTTGGGCAAAAACTACTTATCTTAGGTTCTAGATTTTGAAATTCATCTAGATGCAATGAATCTTGGAAATACCATTAAAGAAGGAAATGGTGCATCCCAGGATCGCCCCAGAGCTTTGATATTCCTTCGCCATCACATTGATGAAGGATTAAAAGGTGAATACCTTACGATCAAAGATTCTTTCATCATTTGGAATAATCTAAGGGAACGATATGACAACCAAATGACCATAATCCTTCCAAAGGTATGATATGATTGGATGCACTTGAGATTACAAGATTTCAACTCTGTTAGTGACTACAACTCGGCCTTATTCAAAATTAGCTCACAATTAAAATTGTGTGGAGAAAAAGTCACTAAAGAAGATATGCTTAAAAAAACATTTATGACTTTTCATGCCTCGAATGTGCTCCTGCAACAATAATATCGAGAGCATCGTTTCACTAAATATTTAGAATTGATCTCATGTCTTCTTGTGGCTAAACAAAATAATGAGCTTTTATTGAAAAACCATCAATCTCATCATACTGGTTCTGTGTCATTGCCTGAAGCCAATGCCACATCTGTTTAAACCCTTGGACATGAACAAAGACGAGGATATGGACAAGGTCGAGGTAAAGGACGTGGTCGCAATCGAGGTCATGGTAAACACAATTCTTCTCATCGTAGTGGTTCTCAAAGTAAAAAAAACAACTCAAACCACTAGAAGTGGAATAATTCAAAGGCATAACCTGAAAAGAGGATAAAACCACAAAGTAAACATGTTGATGAGAATAAGTGTCATAGGTGTGGCATGAAAGGACATTGGTCACACACTTGTCATACTTCAAAACATTTTGTTGACCTTTATCAATCCTCAATAAAAGCAAAAGGAAATGAAGTTGAAATGAACTTCATTGATAGTGATGGCCCAGTGGATCTAACCTATTTAGATGTTTCAAATTTCTTTGAGAATCCTAATGGGAAAATTAACCATCTAATTGGTGATGGAAATGCTTGTTTTGATTAAACATTATGTTTTTATTTAGTTCTTTGCAAATAGGTTTATTTTGTTATCATCTTTGAACACTTTGTTTATTATTCATCTTTTATAGTTTATTTCACTTTTTATTATTTATCATTTAAATTATTTTCTTTATATATACTTGAAGATACATGGATCTCTCTCATACCTTGATCTATCACTACAATTAGTTTGATTATTGAAATACTTCCTAGTTATTTCATGTATAAATTGCTCCACACTTACAAAATCAAATATATGAGATATTTAAGAAATATATAACTTTAAATTATCTTTTCATATTTGTTTTCTTATATTATATATGTTCTCATTGCTTTTATACAACTTATTAAGTCATCATCAATTACTAATATTTTTTCATTGATTTTAACTCTTTCTCTATAATAATATTTCTTTAACTCTATAAAGACGAGGTCTTTATAACAATGTTTTGTGATTTGTTACTTAGATGAAACTCTTGTCTCATTAATTGCACAATATTGATGACAAACAATGTTAATACTATATCATGTAATATAAACCTAATTAAAGGCTCCAGAAGAGCTTATACCATTTCACCAGTAGTATTTTATTCCATGTGAATGACACTTTATAAGATGATAGGTCCGGAAGAATCTTGTAAAACCAACTTGGTCCCCTGGAGTAAAAGGTCGTATGGATGTACATTATAAAACCAGAAGTTTTTATTTAGTGACTAGTCTACCTATACACTTAAAATGTATAATGACATGTGCGAATTATCATTTTAATCAGACAAATTTCTCACCGTTATGGGGAGAAGAGCCAGTTCTAAAAGAACGACGAGAAATTATTTGGAATGCATTTACTTTGACTTATATTGACCCTCATACCAATCAATGTGAATCAGAAGTTTAAAAGATTATTTATTTACAAAATTGTGCAAATCAATTACAAGATGCATTCATTGATACAAAGAAAGTGACAAAGTAATATATCCCGACTGCAAATACTCTAGCACGGATTGATGTCCCTGTAAGACAATTAACAAATGAATCTAAGATACGCTTGAAGTGTGGTAGACCTATAGGCTCAAAGGATGTAACTCTCCGGAAGAGGAGAACCTAAGAAAAACTTGATGAAGATCCTGAACCACGAAATGTATACAAGGATCTTACCTGAAACTTGTGAGATCTCAGTAAGTTATGTATACACAAGAGAAAAAAAAGGATCGAAATAATTTTATATTTTTGTTTTCAAGTGGCCTCCAATATCATGATGAAGATCCTGAACCACGAAATGTGGAAGAATGCCGACATAGAAATCTATGCAGGCAGAGTTAAACTCATTAACAAAACGAGAAGTTTTGGACCTGTAGTCCAAACACCTGAAGATGTAAAGCCTGTTAGGTACAAATGAGTATTTGTACGAAAACACAATGAGAATAATGAGATCATAAGATATAAAGCGCAATTAGTAGCACAAGGTTTCTTGTAGAGAAATGGTATTGACTACGAGGAAACATACTCTCCCATCATGAACGCAATCATGTTTCGTTTCTTAATTAGTTTGGCAGTCTCAGAAGGACTAGATATGTGTCTCATGGATGTTATCACAATATATTTATACGGATCCATGGATAATGAAATATACATGAAAATCCCTGAAGGATTTAAATTGCCTAAAGCAAACTATACAAAGCCTTGTAGCATGTACTCAATCAAGTTACAACGATCCTTGTATGGATTAAAGTAATCTGGGCGCATGTGGTACGATCATCTTAGTGAATACTTGCTAAAAGAAGGGTATGTGAATAACCTTATATGCCCAAACATCTTCATTAAGAAATCATAAACCGGATTTGCAATTATTACAGTATATGTTGATGACTTAAATCTTGTTGGAACTCTTGAAGAGCTCACAAGAACAACAAATTACTTGAAAAAGGAATTTTAGATGAAAGATCTTGGAAAAACAAAATTTTGTCTTGACCTGCAAATTGAGTATTTTCCAAATGGAGTTTTAGTACATCAATCAAGATACATTAAGAAAGTTTTGAAGCGTTTTTATATGGATAAAACACATCATTTAAGTTCTTCAATGGTTGTCTAATCGCTTGATGTGAAAAATGACCCATTTCGTCCTTGCGAAAAAAATGAAGAATTACTTGGTTCTGAAGTACCATATCTTAATGCTATTGGTGTACTTATGTGTCTTGCTAATTGTACTCATTTAGACATTGCTTTTTCTATCAATTTATTAGCAAGATACAGTTCCACTCCAACTTGAAGACATTGGAATGATATTAAACATATATTGCGTTATCTTCATGGAACTACTGATATGAGTCTATTTTACTCAAGGGAATCAAAGCAATAATTGATTGGATATGCAGATGCAAGATATTTTTTAGATCCACATAAAGGTAGGTCATAAACAAGGCATGTGTTTAAATACAATGGTACTGTTATTTTATGGAGATCTGTCAAACAAACAATGGTGGCCACGTCATCAAATCATTCAGAAATACTAGCAATTCATGAAACAAGTTGTGTATGTATATGATTAAGATCTATGATCCAACATATTCGGGAATCATGTGGACTCTCCCCTATTAAAGAAGAGTGGTGAAATTAATGTGTAACAAATACGCTCAAGCGATAATCTAGCAAATTTAGTCACAAAATCATTGCCAACCTTAACATTCAAGAAGTTAATACACAAGATTAGAATGCGTCAACTCAAGGATATCGACATGAGGGGGAGTATGCTTGTAAAAGGGTATTAGTGTATTGTACTCTTTTTCCTTTTGTTTAGGTTTTGTCCTACTAGGTTTTACTGACAAGGTTTTTAACGAGGTAGTCCTAACATACCAAGAGCAACTTAAAGAATTATAAGAATATTGTACTATTTTTCTTTCACTAGGGTTTTTCCTAATAAGGTTTTAATGAGACATATTTTTATGATTATACAAGAGGGAGTGTTATAAAATATGAGATTCTATACCACTATGGTAACTTGTAAATGATCATCCATAAATATATTTTATAACTCCCTATAAAAGGAAGAGACCCCTAATGAAATTCAATAGAGTTTTTCTGTGCATTCTATTATCTCTTTTTTGTTTTCTTCTTCTCTCACTTTGTTTTACAATAAAATATATATTTTTGATTAAAATATAAATTTTTAGAGTTTTTTTCTTTAATATTTTTAGGATTTTCATTTATTTTTATGTCAATGATATTTTATCAAAATATTCAAGACACAAAATATCGTTTTATATATTTTTGATATATTTGTGAAAATTGAGGTACCAGATATGTCCGTGATTAGTGATTACCGATTATTATTACTAATTATTATTTATTTATTTAATTTTCAAATCAGTATGGAGTACTGGTCTAGGGT
Organism: Vitis riparia; assembly: GCF_004353265.1. NCBI lineage: Eukaryota > Viridiplantae > Streptophyta > Magnoliopsida > Vitales > Vitaceae > Vitis > Vitis riparia. The sequence continues at coordinate 10,151,020 of NC_048433.1, read as the reverse complement.
TTTAAGGGAAGCCGCTGTAAAACCCTCCATTTGAAATCTCCACGCTACGACACACTGAGGCTCTCTGTAAAACCAGAGGCTCTCTCTCTCTAGGGTTCTCCATAAACCCTAGATTTGCTGACAAAATCTGACGCCAACAATGGCCGGATTCGTTCCTCCGCCACCACCTCCGGCTCCTCCTGCCCCACCTAAGCCCGATGAGAAAGTCGACTACCTCGATCTTCCTTGCCCCATCCCCTACGAAGAAATCCACCGCGAAGCTCTCAGTCAGTACCCTCACATTCTCATCACTACTCGATTTTTTATTTTCTAATTTTCTTCTGGTCCATTTCTTCTATGTCCGTCTGTCTTTTTTGTTGTTCGTTTCATATATATTCATGTGTCTGTTTTGAGTTTTCTCCGTTGGTCTGATTTCTTGATCTGTAACTTTGCCATAATGCGTTTTTATTTTTTATTTTTCATTATTTATTTATTTATTTTTTGCAGTAGGGTTTTTAGCTAAATCTTGGCGTTTGAAACCCTAATGCATATTGGTATTTGGATGATTATAGCATGGGTTGGACTTGTAACAGTGAGATTGTGATATCACCAATCAATTGAAAGCAAAAGTGGTTTACTGATTTAGATTCTAATGTTTTTCTTGTTCCCTGCTGAGAGCGGCTTTACGAGAGGAGTGTTCCAATGGTAAAAACAGAATAAACAGTGGTTTCAGCTTAAGTGTAATTTGGATTTTGGCAGTTATTCATAGATTCAAGGAGCAAGGGCATTTCCATAGGTTTATGAATGGGCCCTCCTCTAATATGAAATTAGGATTTGATGATCATATTTATGAATTTTGAATAGGTTTTTTCCAAGTTCTCTGAAATAATTCAGTTAATTTCATGGTTGTATAGTATTCAGTTCAGTGATTGCTTGTACTTTTTCTTTTAGTTGTGCAATTCTACGCCACCCATTTTTATGAAGACAGAAACTTTTATGTTTATGTGCATTTGTTGCATTATGCTCATGGATAGTGATATCTTAAAATTCTAGAAGTAAAAAATCAGGTGAGCACAGAAGGTTTTGGGGTGAGTCAGAGAGGGGTATTCTTTTAATAAGTTGTTAATGTTGACTGCCTTTATTAATATTTTGTGTTGCAGTGTCTTTAAAGCCAGAGCTTTTTGAGGGGATGCGGTTTGACTTTACCAAGGGGCTCAATCAGAAATTCTCACTCAGTCACAGGTAAATTCCCCCTTTTTGTTTATTGTTCTCTTCAAAGTTTGTTGTTCTTATTTTTCTTTTGTGTTCCATTTTTCTCTCATCAATCTTGATAATGATGCCTTGTTAACCATCTATCAGCGTGTTCATGGGGCCCACTGAAATTCCTTCTCAATCCTCTGAAACTATTAAAATCCCAACTGCTCATTATGAGTTTGGTGCTAACTTTATAGACCCAAAGGTAGGCCTAATTTTTCAGATTTACTTTTATGGGAAACATCTTATTGGTAGTGTGACGTGCAACTAGTTTGTTTTCATGAATGTTGAATGAAAGCATTGGAGCATTTTTGGTTGCTTAACAGTTGATGCTTTTTGGGAGAATATTGACCGACGGGAGGCTGAATGCAAGAGTGAAGTGTGATTTGACTGAAAATCTCACTCTGAAGGCTAATGCTCAGGTAATATATATGTCAACTGTCACTTTCGTTCACTTTTTTTGCCATTATAATTTTCTAATATTTAGTGCTAACTGATTTACCCTTTTTTTCCCTCCTTTTCCAGCTTACAAGTGAGCCACATATGTCACATGGCATGGTTAATTTTGATTACAAGGTCAGTTCTTGCTAATTAATATTTTTGTGATTGTTCTCAAGGGTTTTTTTTTCAGAACTATATACGTAATGTTATGGTATCTTTATTAGCCCACCCTTCTGATAGGCTATTCTGAGTGGCTTAGATCACACTGGAAACTTATATCATAGGGTAAATATGTATCCTTTAAAATCTTTCAAAGATGGTGCAAAAGATCTTCCTTATCTCTGCACCATTACACACACAAATAAAACTTAACTCACAAATCTTTTAACTCATGCCTTTTATTTTTGCCAAGTCCTTCTCCTCCTTTTCATCTGGTACATCGTTGGCTATTTTTTTTCTTTTCTTTTCCTCATTGGCTCTGTCTGCATTCTCATGGCCTTTTGTCATCTTTTTGGTGAAACTTTAACAAAGTTACTCCTTACTGGTTCCAAAAGACTAGGCCTCTTTTTTTTTTTTTTTTTTTTTTTTAAGGTTCCAAAAGACTAAATCTCTTGAGTTCCTTTCATCTTGTTCTACTTTGTTCTACCTCTACCTTCCTATGAATGCAATTGTTATTTTGAAAATTCACTTCTGTCCATTGTTTACCAGCCTGTTACTGCTCAAATTCTATAAGAGGAATAGCAAATGTGATTCTTGTTATTCAATTCAGAGGACTTATAATCTCGAATAAGCATCATATTCTTTTGTTTTGCATTAAATATGGTGGAATTTGTTCTGTTTGTTATTACTTAAATATGATGTTTAATATACTAGTTTGAGAGAGTAGAGAGGTGTAACTAGTTTGATGTTCTTGGATTTGCCTCAAGTCATGCCACATTGCCTTTGGTTAGAGGTTTATTAAGTAAGATTTGACTGCTAAATCTGTTAGAAAACCTTCATGAAATGAATATTTTCTGGTGGTTAATAAATATCTGAATGTTGTTTTTTCTGACTATTTTTCTCTCCTTTTGTCAAATTTGGAAAAAAAAAAAAAGTTGTAACTTGTGTATGTTATTGCTGGGATTCATGCTATATTGACATTATGTACCACAAATCTGCAGGCAAGGCCACAATCCTGTTAAAAAAATAAGTTCATTGGCATTGCCTTTTTGTTTGTTGATCACAAACAATCATTTCAGTACGTTGAGATAGTCAGTAGGAAGTAGGATGAGAAGTCCTTCACATAAGTGCAAAATTCTTTGTACAAAGTTTGATAAAAAAGGAGGATAAATGTATACTAGTTCGAAATGGCAATCTATTTGCACACATCAAAATGGTTAGGACACTGCTCACTATAATTCATGAAAGCATAAAACATTACAAAGTAAACCAACTGTTTAACTACATGCATTATTAATACTGCTGCCACTGCATGATTACCTGAGCTGGGACACATTTAGTCCATTTTGTATTCTACCTTAAGCTGTTTATTTGCTGAAACTTATGATACCAAGCTGGAGTCATGGATTTGAAATCACTGGAAAATTGTAAGAATGCAAACTACACTTGCCACATAGGTCTCGAACAATCTATTTATTAACATTCGACTCAAATTGAGTTTTTGAAATTTGAATTGTAGATATGTTCTGATGATTCTTTTTCTTCTGCTTCATATCCCTTAATTATTTTGAAGCCATTAAATCTATTGTGATGTGTAATTTAATCCATTTGGTACTTGTGTGGCTGATGAAGAACCTGCTATAAAATATAGTTAGTACACTCTTTGTGCAAATAGCATCTTATTTGAGTTTTTGTTGGATGTTGATGAGCTAATAAATCAGTTAATCAAATGGATCTGTCTTTAAGTTTGAAATTTTCTTGAAGCCTTGGATGGTACCCTTTCAATGATGATGCTGACCTTTATTTTATTTTTTCCCATACAGGGTGGTGATTACAGGACTCAACTTCAACTTGGAAATGGTGCTTTATTTGGAGCTAGTTACATCCAGGTGAGAATCTATTCAGGACTTACCTTGATGTTTCTTCTACTTATTGGGTCTTATAGAAATTTTATTAGAGGAAGCTAGATCAAGGAAAAATTATTGGATAACATCAATTCTGGCATTACAAATATGAGCAGGTCCTGACAGAACCATTTTTTAATTACTGCCCATAAAGACCACAAGCTACTTGGCTGGTTTTAGTTGTTAGTTAAGATTTGAGACCTATTGTTGCAGTTGAGGGATAAATTTGTGGAGTTTGGGGGGTGGTGATAGCTGAAAGTTAAGATATGCGTTAAAGCCTTTGAAGCCTGGCTTAAGTGGTAAGGGTTGGGTTTGGGAAGGGGGAGATTCCAGGTGAGATTTCATTTAAATGCAGAAAAAGGGGAAAGGCAATAACGAATGTAAGATGCAGATTGACCTGGAAATGGGAGAGAGGGGGATAAACTGCAGTGGGAGAATTGTTTGGAGAAAGGAAAGGTTTCTAAGTGGATGCTTGGTTGGAGGTGGTGCAGGATAATTAGTCTTGCTCATGAGTGATAGAAGCTTGAGGGTGGCATGAATGGCAGTTGGAAGTTGGGTGCTGTAGAGGTAGAGTTGGATGGGACATTGTTTCTAGGCAGTTAGGGTCCTTCAGGGGCGTTATTTCTTCAGTTGGAAGCCCTGGTTATTAGATGGGTGGCTTCCATAGGCAGGCTGCATTAGACGGCCTTTTGTGCCAAAGGAAACTTGGATCAAAACATAAGGTATGCTGATTCGAGGGGGAGATTTTTTTTATTTTTATTGAAATTTTTAATGGATTTTATGGAAGTCAATGTAGTTGCAGCAGAGATGAAGCACTCTATATGGATGACGGTGCTGATCAAAGGATATCCTATTAGATGGTAGGGATCCTTAGTGGTAGCAGTGGGGTTTCATGCTTTACAATTGCTCCTATTTGCTTGGATTGCTAGAAGCTGAAGATTGCAGACTACTTAGGGTTTCTATAGATGGTAGCCGTGAAGAACATGGTGTCTGATAATATGCACTGTGCTCCTGGGTAGCTGGTTTTGGGGCTGAGTGTGTAAGACATTCACCTAATCTTGATCCTTCACTTGGTGTGGACTTGCAGCAGGTGGAAGGATTGAATAGTGCTCTCCTGAATCAAGAGTTCTAATCATGTAGGAAAAGAAGGAGATGAGTTATGAGAGGGTGGCCCCATCCTTGAAATAGAAGAGTTTGAGCTGAGGTCTGGGCCCAGGAGCATGGTAGAGAGACCCATGGTGTTGGCTCAAGGGGGTTATATTTCAAGAGTCCAAAAGTCTCCTAAATTTAAGAAAAGCCGGAAAGGTGCACTTATTGGATGGACCCAGTGGCCAAGAGGGAAAGGGCACAATTATATTTTACTTATGATCTTCCTTAAGTAGCTTGATGTAATTATGGTTCCTTTTGAGCATGCAAGTTATTTATTTTTTATGAGAAAGAGATTAAATTTAATTTGCAAATACCATTTTATGTCTTTACAGTTTCTTCATATTAGCTTTAATGATGGGATCTCAAAGTGTTTTTTTTTTTTTCATTTTTATTTTTAATCTCAATGATATTTTTCTTTTTGGGATCTAAGATATTGTTCATGGCTCTATCTTAATTAGTTTATGTTCATTATCAACCTTATGCTGAAAATGGCTATTTTTTTGCAGAGTGTGACCCCTTATTTGTCTTTGGGTGGTGAAGTTTTTTGGGCTGGTCAGCATAGAAAGTCAGGAATTGGTTATGCTGCTCGTTACAATACCGATAAGATGGTACTATGGCCTGGCTTTTAATCTTCACGAATTGTTTAAATCCTTACACACCTTACCCAATTTTTTTTTTCCTTGCATCAAGGATTATTGGTTAGAAATTGTTACAGGGTGTTATTTAGCTTTTATTTCCTTTCACAGCTGCACAAGAGTGCATCCCAAGATTTGGATATCTTAAAATACTGAAAAAAGGCACTGAGTTCTTTATCTTTGTTTTGCAATATCTCCTCTTCTTTCACTTTCAATGGCTTGTTAAAAATTGTGCTAATTTAAAATGAGATGGTGTAAATATTTAATTAGAATTGTGTAAATTTTTGGGTCCACAAGGTGAAAATATTTGACTTTTGCATGCATGTGGAGTGTTCTTAATTTTGTACAATGTCAGACATGGAAAAATATTTGCCTGTCCTGCTTTGGTTCTGACTAATTTTTCTATGGTTTTCCTTAAGAAAACTTGTGGTTTCTGAGCCGATGTTTTCTTCTAAAATATAATCTTTTGGTTTATATTGAAAGGTGTTTGAAGCATCATATCTTTGCTCATTGAGTTTCTTAAAACTTGCATGTAGGAGTGGGAACATTCTTGAGTGCAAAATGGCTATTAAGGAAGGTTTTGGGAACTGGAAATCTTCTTCCTATAAAGAGGGGATGGGAAGTATGATGGTTCACCAAATTTTAGATGTCACTGGTGACTTGGGATGTTCTTTTTTTGGGCTTTGTTTTAATCCAGTTGCAGATTAATTAGCCAAGCAGCTGCCCCTAGGACTCTAGTTTTTTAACTGGGTTCCAATTGCCAAGTGAGGCAGGTGTGGAAAACTTGCAATGCCGAGTGAAGCTTTCTTGTAATAATTAAATCAAAATTTTCATTTTGCCTGCAGGTTGCAACAGGACAAGTTGCTAGCACTGGCATGGTTGCTCTGAGCTATGTTCAGAAAGTATCAGAGAAGGTAAGAAAGTCCCATTTATCTTAGCATGAAAAAGTTATTCTACTCCATTTTTTAATCATGCGTTGCTTTTGAATTTGATCCCAATGGATGCTTAGAGAATTTGTTATCTAGTTTTATTTGTTGGCTATTTTCTTTCCTGTAGGTTTCTTTAGCATCAGATTTCATGTACAATTATATGTCAAGAGATGTCACTGCAAGTTTTGGTTATGATTACATCCTTCGACAGGTAATTTCTAGTATTGCAAAAACTTTCTTATCTAGATATTATGTTTGTGCCTTTGCATGTATATTACTTCAATTGTTTTTGTCACGCAATAATTGTTCCTGTTTGTTCTTTTTCTTTTCTTGTAAATAAATAGAAAAATTAATTAAAAAAAAAAAGATGGCTGATTTCATATATTTTATCATGAAGCATTTATCTTTTGTTGGTAAAATTCTTGGTCTACTCTAGAGGCAAGCTTGCACTTGCACCAACACCTAAGACTGATCATCCAGAAATGAATGACATTGATATGTGTTTCTTGAGCTTTGGTTTTATATTCACAACTGTCATCTTATGGTTTTATCCAGTAATGAATATGACATTGACATGATGAAGTGGTCTAAGAGAAACAAAGAAAACAAAAAAATGGCTCATCAAACACATAGATATGAAACCACTTATTATCTACCACCAGACAACCTCTATTATCCAATTCCAAAATCAAGTTCAGACTGCAAAATAGAGCAGAATGCATGGGTGGAAGAAAGTTCCCTATAAACCAAGAGAGGAAGCTTTCCTCTTAGTAAAACCATCAAAGTTTCCTCTCATTTTTGTTCAAAATTAAGCTACATATGATTGTGAATGTGCACATGCGTTTTCATCTTGCAGATTGAGATGGTTATTTGCAATATCGGTCATTGACTTGAAGGGTCCTGAGGCATATCGGTCTTGGTATCTCGGATTGATATTGGATGATACACAAAATATATTAATTTAAGAACTCTAAAATTTTTAACAAAATTAATAAAATCATCACAAAAATAAATACAATCAAATAGACTAAAAAAATTAATAAATATACATAGAGAACATTATGGAATAGATTTTAATTTTTTTTATTTATTACCCTGTATTAAATATTAGATAAAACTAATAAAAAATATTTTCATAATAAATTTATTCATATTAAATATTTTAAAAATATTTTTAATCATAAAAAAATAACCATGAATCACCTTTAAAAATATAAATGTCATTTTTCCTATCAAATATATTCTAAATAAAACTATTATAAAAACACAAGATTTTTTATTAATTTATTTTCATTTGAATAGATAAATTTTAAATATTTATATACATATTTTGTGATTCTATACATCAATTTAATATTTTTATATTAATATTTATATTCAATTTAAATATTTATAATCATAAATATAATATCCCATTTTGGTCCTCTCTCTCATCTCTCTGCAACAGACCAATTTCTTTGCAAAATACTCTTCCATCTCTTTGCAAGAGATCAGAGACCCATTTCTATAAAATACCCCTTTCATCTTCTTTGCTTCTTATGACATCTCCCCACTAATACCCATTTCTCTGCTAACGTGCCCATTTCTCTGAAAATTACCCATTCCACATTTCAACAAAAACTTCTGACGTCATCATAGAGCCGGAGTCGGAGGTTTGAAGGCATTAAATTGAGATAAATCAGTGATACAAGATGCAAAAGTTTAGGTTTGAAGGATGAAGATGCAAATTGAGACTGAGGCTCCAAATTACCTTTCCAAATTTCTTCATTTTTGTGGTTTTTGATTCTCCTCCAATTTTGACTCAGTTATCGGTCTAGTACCGGCCAAGTCATACCGGTCTCGGCCAAGATTTTGAACCCTGCATGTGATAAATTGTATTTATGTGTTGTAAAGTTTTGCTTTGTTTTGTATATCATTTTATGTTTTTATGGATCAAATCAACACATGAAAATACAGTTGTGCCTTGGCTAAAAGTATTGCACCACTGACCAAGCATGTTAATTTTGTCTTGACTTAATTTTCCTGAGGTACCAGTGTACTTTGAAGATTTTGTCCCTATTAGAGGCAGAACTTTGAATCTGGCCATCACACTTCTTAACTGATTCTTCTGGTTGTTACAGTGCCGTCTTAGGGGAAAGATCGACTCCAATGGGTGCACAGCTGCTTTTCTTGAAGAGCGATTGAATATGGGTCTTAATTTCATTCTTTCTGCAGAGGTGAGAACCAATGCACGTTAATTTATGGCTGTTCCTTTTCCTGCACCGCACCTTAGCTGTTATTGTTATTCTGCACTATTCATTTTAATGAACTGGAAGGAACTCCAAAGGACAGAATGCAGTTATCATAACTTTTGTCCATGGTATTTTCTTTTTCCTCCTTGATCTAATTAATTGTGACAAACCCTTGTGGGATCCCTAACAAGTAGGAGCTTGTCTAGGGATCATGGATTTAAGTGCATAGTCTTGCATTCTTTCTGAACTACTGTGGAAGGTTTTACTTGAACTTTCGTAGCAAAATCAGCATATTGGTGGATCATGTAAAGTCAATTAGGCATGTTTAGCTTATCAAACTGCTAGCTTGGCTCATTAAATAGCCTGCATCAAGTATAGAGAAAGTCTAGTTTCACGTTGGATTGGAGAAGCAACTGTTTTCAGCTTTTCTTTTCCTATTGGGTTCATGGTTTTCAGCTTCCTGGTTTATACTTTACGACTTTGATCTGACAAAATTCTGAATTTGTCTTGCAGAGATAGATCACCGGAAGAAAGACTACAAATTTGGGTTTGGGCTGACAGTAGGAGAATAGAATAAGATTAGAAGGCAATTTGTGCTGTTTTTTTCTCAGTTTTATCACACATTGTTGCCAGCAACTCAGCAAGTTATTCTGGGTTGGTTTTTCCTTGGTTGGAAGGTTCACAGATCGGTTTTGTGCTTCTCTCTCGGCAAACATTATTTGTGGGGCAGCGTCAGCTGCTTCAACAGTTTTAGCAATCGTAATTTTTGGCATTTCAGAGATGTAGGAATCATAATTTATCAAAATTGAGATATGATTTTAATGGTGTGTTTGCATGATGAAATAAACATGCAGCTAAATGTTGGACATTGATGATATGTATGATAAAGCCAAAAGTACAGTGATTGCTATTATGGGAGGGACAGTCGATTCATCTGCCTATTCCAACTTTCAACTATAATAGAAAATTCATCAATGATACTATCTGTTAAACCTTAGGCCCTTGATGCTTACTCACCGTCTTGCCAGGCCGTCTGGGAAGAAACCTTTGTCGTGGTTTTTTACAGCCCAGCTCATTCAGTGGGTTTGTTTGTTTATTTCTTGGTCTGATGGATCCACTCATGTGAGTTGAATGATGATGTTGTAACCTGGGGCAGAAGCTTGAGGAAGACTTGGGCAATGCTCATATACTTGGCCCTTGAATTCTAGTGGTATTAGCAGATGGTTGTTAGTGAGATTGAGAGTACCGAGTCGTGTCCATTGAAGATTTTAATTAGTACATGCTAAAAATGGTTTAGCATGTGAATTTGATAAGATGTACTGTTGTGATCTAACATATAGCAAACTAGTGGAATGGTCTAAAATAGTTATTTGATTATATGTATATTTTTTATTTTTTATTTTTAAATCCCAAATTAATGTAATTTAAATACATGAGCAATGGCCAATAGATCTCATATTACTTTCAATTTTTATTTTTTATTTTTAAATAAAAACTCTTCACCAAAAAAAAGAAGAAGAAAAAGACTTTCCCATTTTCATAATTGACTTAAAAATTTAATTTAAATTATTAAGTAAATTAAATATATTTAGTAAAATAACTTAATAGTATAATTTAAACTAAAATTTAACTTTTAAGTAATGAGTAAAAATAATTAACTTATCCTTAAATTTATATCTATATTTGACATTTTTATCATAATTTATCCTAATTACCTCTAATATCTTTTTTGCTACTCCACATCATCCATTATAAACATCTTTTACTACAATTATAATTTTTGAGGATAAATATATCAATCGGATGATTTAGAGTAAATTTTAACTTAATTTTATTAAACAACTTTAATATTTAAAATAAAAATTAAGTAATAAATTTTAAATTAAAAACTTAAATATAATTTAACTTAAATCATTAAGTGTGAAGTTTTACCAAACACCCTAGGTTCTATTTATATATATATTAAATATAAACCAAATATAAAATTTAATTACTTCTTTTTTATTTTCTGAAAAACTAAGGTATGAAACTATAGAGATAGAAAATAAAATACAAATTTGGCGTTTTTATTTTTATTTTTATTTTTTATTTAAAGAGATGTAGGAAACATTTTCTACCAATTTGATTAGACCCCATTTGGAATTGATTTGGTAATAGGGTTTTGCATCTAAAAATAAAAAGTGATTCCAAAACTGTGAATTAATCATAGGAAGATTATATATATATATATATATATATTTCAAATTATTTAATCTTTATATGAAAAGAGTTAAAATAAATAAAATAAATTTAAAATAATATATAGGAATAATTTATTAACTTTGAATTTTTTTTTATTTTTCTTCTAATTTTTTTTTTTTTTTGTCTCCAAACCAAACATAGCTTTAGTTTTGCATAAATATCTCACATATTTGAGGGTCTCTTCCATCCTTTCCTTGATATAAATACTGGTCTATTCATTGTAAAATGATGGTGAGATTCCACACCAACTGCATCCACAAGCCACTCAAGTCCCTCTCACATACTATATATATATATATATATTTATTTATTTTGCTTTGCAAATTGGGTGTTTGGAAGAAAAGTCATGACAAAGCCTAAAAGAGGAAGAAAGTAACTGTCAGCTTCAATCTTAAACTTAGGATTGGACCCAAAGGCAAATGCCCTTCTCCCAGTGTCTAATGTAAGGTGGGTGGCTCCCTCCTCCTGCCATGTGTGGCTGAGAAAGACTCCAAAGGCCAAACTAGGATAAGATCAGCTCCTCCTTTGACTAATTATTCTACTTCTGTTAGTAGAGAGTCTAGAGAAGCCTCCACAGGCAGTCACGTGTGTGTATCTTTATGGACCCTTCTGTTTCTCTGCAATATTCCCCATCTTTCTCTTGTCTCGTATATAAAAGCCAAACACCCCCTTCTAAAACCCACCAATTCCCACCTTCTGATCCACTCCTCCCCGACTCTTAATTTGCTGGTTTCTGCTTGCAAATATGAGTGAGACCAAGTATGCTTATCCATACCCTGCACAAGGTTGGTACCTTCCTCCTCTTCCTTATTCTTCATCATTCCCTTTATTGCTTTCCTTTCTTCTTTTTCCTTTTTGGCCCTGTGGGGTGGTTTTTGTCATCACCCTCTCCCAATATCTCGTCAGTCATCTCTCCACCTTTCCCAAATGTTCATGCCAGTCATATCTCCTCCTGGGTCGTGGGCTGTGGGTTTTTTCTTTAGCTCCCACTTGAGAGGAGTAAAAATTTAACCATCATTTTTCCTGTGATTTGGTCTGATGTTTGATTTGAACATTGAAAATGGGAAGGTTATTATGGGGAGCCTCCCCGCCTCCGGTGATGGCACCACCGCCTCAGTACGCTGCAGCTCCGCCACCAAAGCCAAGCTTCCTTGATGGATGGTATGAGGAATCAGCTACTAATACATTTACTTGCAATTGATTTGATTAATAGATTCTTCTAAGTTGTAACAGAAAAGAGATTTTTGATGCATGTTGTAATCCCACCCATCATTTTGTGATAAGAAATTGAGGCGGGGTTTTGTTTGGTGGTTAGCAGTGTGGAGGTCTTTGTAATGAGAAAATAATTTTCTTTTTGAATTGGGATTGGGATTTATTCCTTGCTTGTGCCATTGGAATCATACCATGCACTCAAAAATGATTTCAAGATTGAGAATAGAAGAATTCTAAAAAGTCATTTATAAACAAAAAAAACAATTTTTTGCTTTTAAAAACAAAACCAATCCCTCCCCCCTATAAAAACACAATGAGTCTATTTGGTGTTTGTTTGTTTTTTTATAAATAAAAACATGTTTTATTTAAGTATGTTTTAAAAATAATTTTTATTTGTAATATTTTTTTAATTATTTTTTATATTTATATAATTATTTTTTAAAATAATCGAAAGTTATTTTGTAAATGAATTACTTTATATTTTTAATCAATTTTTTCTTGTTGTATAAAGGTTGCTTAAATATTCATGTGATAAATATAAAGAAATAATTGAAAATAATTTAATATATGTAATTTATTTTAAAAAATATTAAAAAAGAAAAGCAAATAGGGTCCAAGTCAATTTAATGTGAAATAGTTGAGAACCAGAGGAAGAGTGAGAAATAATAAAAAAAATGAAGTACTTGTGCAGTATCCCAAATCCACTAGTGGTACCTTTAATATAGTGGTGGCTCAAAGGGGGGCATTGTAGAATGTGAACACATAAATCTTTTAAATATAAAGGGTCAAGATTGTAAGCCTTCCAGAAGGTTTTTGTTCAACAATGGACGCTTCTCCGACTTGTACATTTCAGCCTCCTTTTTGATCTCTCTTGGCGGCATGGAGGAGAGGACACTTTTCCCACTCAGGGGTGGCAATAGGTGGGATTTTTCAGATACCTGTTAGAAGGAGGTTTAATTTTAATAAACAGGTTTGAGATGGGTATAAATTTTTTTTTAAAACCCGAGGTGGATTTGGGTATTACCTCATACCCATCCCATCTTGTCCTTCCCCGCTTAATTTTTTAAATGAGACGGGGATGAGAATTGTTTTTAATAAATGGGATGGGGTTGAGATGAGGGTGACCCATCCCGAACCCGCCCCGTTGTCATTCCTTTTCTCACTTATTCATTTCTCTTTGAAAATATTTTGAACTGATTTTTCATTTTTTAAAAATGTTATTAAATACTTAAAAAAAAATAATAATAATAGAAAACACAAAAATGTGTTAAAATTTGTGGAATCTAATAATCATCGTGATGCCCTAACGTAAATTGATCTTATGTAGAGATAATATATGGATTACATGAAATTTTGCAATGTTTTTAGTTGGGGTACTGGGATTATATATATATATATATCTACATATAATTTGATTATCCTAATTTTGTTATAGTTGGGGTACTTAATTTAGGTTATGTTTGGTTCCCGAAAAATTTGAGGGAAAATACGAGGGAAAGAAGATATAAAGGAAAAGTAGAAGGAAAGAAAAAGTGAAGAAAAATGAAAAAATAGATTGAAAGCTGATAAATTATTTTTTTTGTTACTTCAAACTCATTTTATTTATTTTAACTTATCAATATAAAGATTAAATAATTTAAAAATACATAAGTTTTTAATTAGTTTTAATTATATTTGATTTTCTTTGATATTTTTCATAGGATAACCAAACATGAGAAAATCATTTTCTTTAGTATTTTTTTTTTCTTTGTACTTTCTGGGAACCAAACATAGCATTAGTGTTCGGTAGGTAACTGAGAGAAGTAAAAAAATATAAAAAGAAATTTCGAGGACTAGACGTTTATGATTTTTTTATAATCTCTCTTTTTCATCCTCGTGAATATACGTATTGACTATAAATAGACGTAACTTTTATGTGAACCACTATAAATCTCTTATATTAAAAAACGGTTACCTATTAAATGCGGGTTAGTGCCATAATAATGAGCACAAATTTTTTGGGGAGGGATTTGGTAGTTGAAAACTTGAAACTTGAAAGTCAAGTCTTAAAAGCTAACCAGCCGCGTTCGGACCAAAATCTGGTCCATTAGAAGGGTGGCTCCGAGGTTGGTTGCCCCACCAACTCCCAAAACCGGACAGGTTTATGTTTTTGTTTTAATTAATAATTTCAAAATTATAATGGATATTATAAATGTTTATTAATTAGAAAAATAAGAATAATATATTTTAGTTTTTCTTTCTAGTGATATTATGAAAAATAAAAAAAAGTTAAAAAGTACAAAAATATCTTTACTTGGAAATATGCTTAACGAGGGCATTTTAGAAAATAATATTATAAAAACTATTAAAATATTAAAAACTTAAATTATTTGAGGTACTCTTTCTGATAGACAACTTCCCTTTGGATAAAACATCAATTTAGAGAATGACTATGTGAGATGCCTTTTTGAAAAAAATTTCAAAATGTAATTTGAAAGAGAATCCTTTTTCATCTCTTAGCATACACCATGGTCCATGCGTATGTAAAACAACAACCAAATGCAAATGTTGTTGGCAAAACACAGACAACCAAAGAAAGCTGAATTTGATCATTCATACCAATGGGCTCTACAGAGGACACATGCAAGGTTTGAAACCATAATCCTCATTTTATCGCGAGATATTATGGTATTCCTATAATGTAATTTTATGGCAAAATATCGTGATAATAGTATAACCTTACCATCGTACTGAAAGTTTTAAGTAACTTGAGTTGGAAGTGTTTTTGGCTTATTTTGTTGTACAATTGATACAAATTACATAGCATATACATTTTTTCAGTTACCCAAATCAAGCTCTTAAATGTAAGGTGATTACAATGGGTTGGTTATTGTTAGAGCTTGGTGACCCAAATTATTTTTTGATTTGATTTGAAAAGTTTGTGGTGGGACATATGTGGTGAAGAAAAATTATGGATTTTTTGGGAGGTCTATGGTGATAGCAGAGGGATTGGGCCGATAGGCCCCATCCCGTAGCCTAGCAATGATCCAATTAGGGGTGTAGGGGCTTACCCCCACGGTATGGGCCTGCTTTATTTATTGCGCGCGCACACACACACACACACACACACACACACACACACACATATATATATATATATATATATATATATATATATGCGATAATGTATAGGTTTCCAAGGATTTATGCAGTGGCTGCTTGATACTCTCCCCTTTTGTATCAATTTTTGACATAGTGGATTTTTTTTATCTTCTGCCCATGGTTTTTCTCGTTTAGGGTTTTCCACATAAATATGTCTGTGTTCTTATTTTTCTTGTTGTCTAGTCTTATTTTTCCATAACAGTTATTTACAAAAAAACAATTTTCTAAATTTGGTGTGAGCAAAATCAACCCAATGTTATTTTTTTTATATGCCTTGCAAGATTGGTGTTCCATTACAAACACCAATCTTGAAAATATGTCTATTAAACAATTATCGGGATAATGACTTTGTCAAAGAGTCAACAAATTGGTTGACAGTATAAACATAACTAGCATTAAGTTGTTTATGAGAAATCCCTTATCATAAACAAAGAAAAAAAAGAAGTCAATGGCTATGTGCTTCATTTAAGAGTGGAAGATGAGATTGACATAGAGGTATGTAGCACCAACATTGTCACAAATTCAAAATATATAGTTGGAAGAGATGACCAGAGAACATGAAGTGGAGGCAAGAACATGGTATTTGACATCAAAATAAGACAGATCTATTGTTTTTTGTTTCTTTGAGTTCTACCTCATAGGGGAGTAGCTTTAAGAAGGATAATGAAAGTTGAGGTACAGGTTCGATCATTATCATTCCCAGCCTAGCCAACATCCATAATGGAGAGGCTTTGCCAATCAAAAGACCTTAAGCAAGAATACTTTTCAAGTAACAAAGAATGCTTTTGATTGCAATCTAATGGTTTGATAATGGTTGATGCATGAATTGCGCAAGTTTGTTGATGGTAAATGAGACATTTGATGAATGAATGATAGACACTGTGGGGCGTAAGTGTGTGTTTGAATAGCCTTGGAAAGCAAAACATTTTGAGATAGTGACAAATAAAGTTGATTTATTTTTATTCAATTTTCTTGTGTACATATTTGTGGATGTATTCGGTTATATATTGTCTTTATGAGTGTTCAACCTAATCAAACACATTTTACATGGTCTAGGTATCTATAGATACATAGAGAACACAACCATGGGATCCTTGTAGCTTTACAAAATGTGTCCACAATAGTTCATGAGTTTGAGATAACTCAATAGTGACTATAGTACATTACCTTCCTAATTGGTGATATTACTTATGTGGGTATCCTAGTGTGAATGTGTTGCATATTGAACAAGACTTGTGAAGATGTATGTCAATTATACTATATTGGTTAGACATGTAATATATCCTATATTTTATATTGTAAGTGCTCTTAATCTTGAAAGATCATCAAACTAATGTCTAGGTTGATGGTCACTTTGAGTCACATAAGAGAGACTCTAAAGTGGTCACACATTCTTGTGATCTTGGATGATCACTGATTCAACATGTAGTGAGATGGATGCTTAATGTAGAAACCATGATATCCCACTAGGGACAACCATATCCCCATTGAGTAGTCCTTAGTGGAATGAATAAGTTCAATCCTTAGCTAAAGTCATTTCATTAAATCATAATTTGATATTTTATCCTAGTGGATAAGGAAATATCAAGTAATCATAAAAAAAAAAGGTGGATTTGTAACTCAATAAAATTAAAATATAATATAACTGGTTGATAGAAAATTCTAATTAAATTATAAATATTAATTCATAGGGAGCATATGCAAAAAAATAGATCATGGACTAATCACATAATTAATTAGTTGCTTCATGTAATTTAATAAAATATTGAAGTGCAATTAATCTTCCATAGTGGAGTGAAGATAAATTATAAATTACGTCTAATTAATTCCATGAGCGTTAATCATTTTATGGGTCTTAATGGTCTCTATTTGAGTTATTAATAACATGTGCACACTTATATGATTGAGTATTGGAACACTTAAGTGCACCAAGTTGTCTTAGATGCACCATAAGGGTTAACACTAAGATTTGGCTCACTAAGGGTAAGGTGGTGAATTTAACCTAACCTTAAGTGCTTTGTATAAAGCACTCTTATACTTTGTTGGTACACAACTTGAGACCTACATTCTTGAAAACCTAATATCCACCTCTATTATTTTCTTTTCCTACCTTATGTACAGTTGATTGCCCATACAATCAAGGTGCGATAATCTGATAAGATCAAGACAGAAAGCTATAAAGGATTGAAGCATTAATTGTTGTGGTCGAAAAAAGGTATAAACTTTTCTCTTTTGTTTTTGGGGCTGACTTTCATGAATGCTTCCTTTGCTTTAATCTTCCTCACAAATAGATCTAGCAATGTCATCCCATTGCATATGGATCTAGTAGTATGGAGTGATAAAGAGTGGCATCAATTGGAGGCGAGCCATCGTCAATCCTTAAAGAAGATGATTTGGTTATGAAACTAGAGACTTCTTTTACTGCATCCATTTTGGCTTTGGAAATTAAGCCATGTATGTATCTACTTGTGTTTTAATAAGAAAAAAATATTAGATAAGACAGGGATCACCTCTACACCAAGAAAGTAGTTAACTATCCAAGGTCCTTGAGGAAGAATTCATTAGAGATGTATTAATGAATTGTTGTAGAAATTGAGGTGAGCTCTCAGTAATTATAATGTCATTGACGTATGCAAGTAGAAAAAGTAATCTTGCTATAGTGAAAAGTGAGCAATGAGGAGTTAGGTTTTGTGTTGACAAAAACATAAGACTCCAAGTATTGTCACAATTCTATGTACCACACCTACGGTACCGAGCAAAGGCTATAAATAACTTTCCAAAGTTTACATATATGTGTAGGAAATTTAGAATTAATGAACATTAAAGGTTTATACATATAAACATTGTTGGTGAGGGTACCCTACAAGAAAGCATTGTTAACATATAATTGCCTTGGTGACTAATTGAAGGAAATAACAATTGTAGGAATAATTCATTTGGTGGTTAGTTTCACAATTAAGCTTAACGTACTAGTGAAATTTTTCTAAGGCATTAATTATGCAAATATTTTGAAGACAAAATTATACAATTTATCATAGAAGCTTTAAGAGGAAATAATATTCTCTATAACTCATTGTTCATTATGTGCAAGCATTTTGAAGGCAAAATTATTTTCTATAAATTGGACATGTCAAAAGACAAATAATTTTCTTAAAAGTTTTTCAAAGAATTTGAAAGCATTATGTGTTAGAAATTAGCACAATTCCTTAATTTTAGGGATCTAATTAATTGCTATTATGTTACCTTGTATATTACTAGTAATTAGTTATTTCAACTATTATTTATTATAGGAAAATTGCATTATAGCTAGAAATCATTGTAGAATCTTAGCCTAATTTCAACCTAATTTGGTAACAATTGGGTATATATATGTGTATGATACTCATTCAAGAAATATAATTCAAAATTGGTTCTAACTAATATGGTATTAGAGTACCATTAAATTCCTACACACCTCTATTCTCTTTGCATCTTTTGAAAAATCTCTTTGATTTTTTGTCTTTTTTTTTCTTAAATTCTTTTGTATTTACATTTGGAAAATATGGCTAATAATATCTCTTCTCAAAATTCTTCATATTATGTCAATCTACCAATCTTGATAATCCAACCTTACAAATCAATTGTTATAATTTCATGGAGTGATCTTGTATGTAAAGTTGGTTATGAAGAGTCGGCATAAAATGTTGTATCTCCAAAGATCAGTAACAAAACCAAACTCTATTTATCCTAATTATGAAATATGGGAGCCTAAGAACTCCATGGGAATGTCCTAGCTATTGAATTTGGTGAAGTTAGAAATAAGAAAGTCTTTCTTATTTCTTTCTACGATAAAGAAAATTTTAGGACATTTTTTCCTAGAAGCATTCAAAGCAAAGGAGATACCACCCAAACATATTGTTTGAAGACTAAAATCCATGACACAAAACAAGGAAATCTCAATGTGACCTCATATCAAGTACTTTAGAAGTTTATGGCATGAACTTGACATGTATTCAAATGTTGAAATGAAATATGCTATAGATGCCACAACTTGAGGACTTGCTTGAATGAGAACATGTATTTGAATTCCTTGTTGGTCTAAACTGTAAGTTTGATCAAATAAGAAGTCATGTTCTTAGAAAAGATCCCTTCTCATCTTTACATCAACTTTTCCTTTGAGTGTTTTAAGGAATCTAGGTTGGGAGTCATGATGAAAATACCATATGCGTCGATAATTAAAATTTTTGCTTTGAATTTCACAATTGAGAAAGGATTTTTGGGAAAAGAAAAGTATCTAAGTTGGTGTGACTACTGCAAGAGATCAAAACATACCTGAGAAACATAATGGAGATTGAATGAAAGGTCTTATTAAGGAAATAAGGGAGGAAGATACTCTAAAAGTAACAAAAGGCTACTCACCGAAGTTATACATACTACAAATGCAACATCCTTTGATGCTACTATGAATCCTCTACCTATTGAGAACATGCCATTCACCAAGAAACATATTGATCTTTATATAAAATCATAGGAAAATATTATGTGCCTTCAAATTCCTATGCTTTTGTACAATCTAGATCACATGGCCAGGCTTACAAAATTTGTTCAAATTCTAATTCCAATTCTTAGATTCTTGACTTTGAAGCTAGTGACCATATGGATAAAGAGTCTAGTTCTTTTACATCATCCATTACATGTTTTGGAAAAGAAAATTCACAAATTTTGGAAAAACAAAGTTCATGCTGCTTATGATTATTTTATTCTTGTAAAAGGAAAAGGAAATATGTTGTTCTCACAAAAAATTACTCTCTAAGTTTAGTTGTGTTCCTAATATGACCTACCTAAACTTATAAATACTAGTAATTGTTCAATCGCTTTCTATCCTAAGTTTTGTATTTTTTGGGATCTATATTTGAGGAAGATGATTAGCAGTGCTAAGGAAAATGATAAACCTATTACTTAAAACCAAGGATGAAAATATCGGTAAACATGAATATATTGATACTTCGATTTTAAGAATATATCTTGATATTTTGACATAAAATATTGGTGGACAAAAAATTGATCAAAACTCATGGAAATGTAAGAAAATACCCTTAGAAATGAAATTAAAAGTATAATAGACATTTTAAAATTGTTTTGTTGAAGAAATTGATATATGTATGATATGATTTGAGATATTAAATTTAATTATATCATATGGGCCGATAAGAAATGTAAATTTTGTAACTATACACTTATTATGAAGCTACATGAAAGATTTGATTTAATTAAATATCAATAATTTATATATATTACATTATAATGACCCTTTAATACCAAAATGATTATCAATGTGGTTCAATGGAATTGGTAGATGAAGGACTTTCGTCTTATTGTTGGAGAGAATATTGATACCAACTCACCGAGCCTTGATGGTATCGATTAAAAATCTGAAAATGTCATACAAAGATCTTTTGAGTCCTGCCCACTGTCTCCACATGGATGGGATACTTGAGGTTCACCTATGTGCTCATGTTAAATCCTCATTGCATCTGATACGGAACATGGTATGACATTTGCACAGAAGGAGAATAGGTAGACATACCATACTCTTCATTAGTTGAACTTCAACCCATCACATAATTTTAAGAAGGTGGACCATAACCCATCACATAAGGGTAAACATTAGCCTCATTCAGTAAGTCACTAAATTGAGTCCTTATATTCATAGACTCAAAAATGGCTGAAAATAACTCATTAAATGGTGCCATCATTTGTTCTCTTCCTCTCTACGACTTCCCAATAGTTCTTATGTCTGGACCAACTTTTCTAGGGTCATGGTCACAAGCGAATGAGGTTATTGGATATTAACTTTGTTGTTGTTTCCCAACATTTCGACCATTATTTCCCACATTATCACCTCCATCATTAGTTTCACCTTTTAAACCATCGTAACCAGAAACAGAAATACCAGTAGCGCTGGTCTATTATTTTGCTTAGTACTTGTGGAGTTAACTGAAGGTTAGGAATTCAATGCCACCTCAAATGAATTCTCAGTGTCTTTACTGAAACTCTCACTATAAACTTATTTAGATAACACTCATTCAACATCAACACCAAATTCTTAAGCATGGGCAACAATTTGTGGATCAAGATTTTCGACTTTATCATTCAAGTGTAAAGGCCTGACTCATTGGAACAATTGATTATCCTTTTCGTCACCCACTTTGGCTAAAATGTCAAGGAGATCAATGTAATTTTCCTCAACAACTTTATCATTTTTTGCTTCTATAGCGTGTAGGTTTAGTTTTATTTTATAATAACAAAAAACTAAGGGCCTGTTTGGAAAGTGTTCTTGAAAACCGTTTTCTGTTTTATAGAACAGAAGAACACTTAAAACATGTTTGGTAAGGAAGGATGTTTCTGTTCTCCGTGTTTTCCATGTTTTCAAAACCTTATTTTCTGATAACAACTTCAAGTTATTTTCCCTGTTTTTTTGCACCATTTAGAGGAAAAAAGAAGTGGTTGTTCTCCGTGTTTTCAAAAGGGTGTTCTCCTTGTTCTTGTGTCTCCCCTTCTCAGGTTAATGTTGCTAAGTCTGAAAACGTGTTAGCCTTAACCCTCTAAAATCACCCCAATTTGCTAGTTCTAAGAGGAGAGAAAGAGTAATTTAGAGGCTTTCCCATTGAATTTGTCATCCCTCGGCGACAGCTACGGTAGCCAAGGCCACCGCACTCACATGGCGTTGCTCTGCGGAGGCAGCAGTGGAGACATCATCATTCACTGGTGCAACACCACCGCTACCGCCGATGTTGATAGAAGCTGCAACCTTTCGCTGGGTTTGTGGCGATGCGGTTTCTGGTTCATGGGTTTCCGGAAGATCCATTTCCATTTCTTTCTCTTCTGTGCAAAACCCAGCAAACACCACTATTGCATCCATTTACCAACCAATTCAAACAGACCAAAAAACATAATAAATTCAAAATTTTCAACAAGAAAAAATCTCAAATCTTTTCTTCGTCTTCCTTCTGGTCATGTTCCTCTGTTATTCTGCCACCTCTCTTATCAGTCTCTTTGGTAGGAAATTTGAAAGCCCTTTTTACAACAATCAACCATGAGCTTCCTCCCCTCTTTCTCATAACCTAGCCGCATTTACAATAGCCCTGCTAAATCGAACTCCACAATTTCAATGATGTTTTGACCAAAAACATGTATTAGTATAATTGATTAAAATAAATATTTTTAAAATGATTAAGAAGTTTATCATTTGTGTGAATAAAAATATTATTAAAATTAAATATAATTATACATGTTTGCAAAGTAATTATTTAAAAAAAATTATAGTAAATGTAAAAATTTTAAAATGAAATAAATTTTTAATTCAAATGAAGTATAAGTTCAAAAATTATTTATATATTTATAATATGAAGTTAATGAAAGAAAACACATATTAATAAATAAATAAAAAGCAACTCCAAACATGCTTTTTTGTTTTACTTATTTTTTTTTTTCAAATTATTAATTTAACCAAACATGTTTTTGTTTTTGCTTTTGAGAACAAAATCTGTTTTCCAGAATTCAGTTCCCAAACACATTTTTTTTTTTTTTTTTCTGAAAATACAAAAAACTATTCTCAAAAACCGTTTTCAGAACAGTTTTAAAAAACAGCAACCAAACAGGCCTTAATTGTTCCAATCGAGGGTAAATCAAATGATTTCATTGCTTCATGTGGATGAGAGCAAATATGCTCTAATTTCTCTCACAAGCAGAATATGATGTAGTTTGTGAAATAACTTTGATGGTTAACTTTCTCAATGTAGGCTTATGGTTTCTATACATGAACCACCATTCAGTTGCAATTAAATTCATGATTATATAAATACTTATGTTCTAAATTTACAATAATGATAATCAATTTAGTTTTCTATTAAGAAATAGTACTTATCGGAAACCATGGTTGACCTTGCTGCAATCGTCATTCGATCATCACATCCTCTTTTTGCTTGTCGAAAGAGTATAAGCTATGCATTCATTGTTCATTATGTCAATATCATATTTTTAGTAAATATTGAAATAAATTGATAAGTGAAATTATTGTTTGGTTAGATTGGGTAATGTAATAGTTTTTGGTTTACCTTATTTCCAAATTAACCAAACGATTCAACTGTTGGGTCTAATTTAAGAGAAACCTCATGGAACCAATTCCACGCTTGTATTGAAACCTTGGATTCAAAAAGTATGTTCTAACAAAATTAAGTAGACTTAGTAATTTGTAAGAAAAAAATTATATAAATCAAGACTTATAACTTATGAAGATAAATAACACTTAATTGCCTATTGTATGAAGTAGATGTCATAGTGTTTTCTCTCAACGACCTTTGATTATTTGGAACATCCATTCTCTATCATGTAAATGAATGAGGATTTTTTTCATCACTTGCATAAGCTCGTACACAAAGGGCATTGTGGGAACAACTTCTGAATCTATGAGTCGAAACACCACGCATAGTGGCTCATATAATAAAACTACTTTTGCCATTTTGTCCCAATATGGATGGTCGAACATTAATTTTACCATTTCTTGGTTGATTTTTGTCTGACTAAGCTTATGTTGTGCTCATTCATCACTTATAAAAAATTTCTTCAAATCAATTTTTTTTTTTTAAAAATAAAAATGTCAAGAACAATATAAATGGTGGCAAACCTCGTAACTCTAGGTGGAATAATGTCTCCACCACAAAACTTTCTTATTTGTGCAAGTAACCAACCAAGATTGTAAATGAAATTAGTTATCTTGCGGGCATTGCTTATCACCTTTGCAACACTTGGCATTTTATTGATATCTTCAAACATTAAGTTCGTACAGTGCACCGCACATAGAGTCTAATATATGTTAAACTTCTTCATCAATATCATGTCTGCTCTCATGAATGTTGACCTGTTATCTATGACAAGTTGGACCACATTTTCTTACCCAAAATCTTTGATAACACTCTTCAACAGCTTATAAATATATTTATGGTCTATGATATTGTTGGATTACCTGACTGATTTAAGGAAGAAATAAGCCATGAAATTAATTATACTTAATTTTATTGGCCTTGTCCATCCATCAAACATTATTGTGTACCCATATGTCTTCTATTTTTTTCTTTGTTGGTTCATATAAGTTTCTATTTCCTTGTATTCCATTTCCAAGAACTTGTTCTTTATTTCATATGAAAATGAAGGTTTGATTCCCGTTCTTTCAATTTATATGTAAGAAATATTGAAAACATGTCACATATTACATCTACTCAAAGAATATAAAAATAGAGTAATTAGTGATTATTTGCTTGTTGTACATTGATAATCATATTCTTAAAGTGGTGAGAGCTTGCTTTATGTGGCGTGATGCTTTCATAGAAAATGATTTTTCTTATTAAGTGTCCCATCGTTTCTTTAATGGAACCGTCTTTGAATAGATCTTTGATTTTTTTTTCTTGTTGTAGAAGACTTATACAACAAGAGGGCAATAAACGGCGATGGTTTCGAATGTTGCACACTGTGTGATTTTCGTATTAGCCTCGATGCATTACTAGGACATGATGACTCCCTTGTTTTAGGATTGCTTCCCACAAACGTTTCATGTTATTATCGATCTCATTTTGTTTCATTTGTGACGCAAACTATAGCTCGATAAACATCTCATTCATCAGGGTGCATATATGTTGGATACATGTACACATCATCATCATTCTTGTCTATGACATGTTTGTGGCTACCCCCCCTCCCCACCACCAGATTGTGCCACATAATTGAGTATGAATTTCTTTGATATCTATAGTTTTCTTCACTTTTGCTTTGTTTTTTTTTTTTTTTAATGTAAAAACTCTTTATCTCTTATTTCATTTCTGCAGGCATTCTAGGACACTTTTTGATGTTTGAGTTCATGTCTGTATGCAATAATTTGAAACTTGAATCGAGTAATGCCTCCACTCTTCATTAATAGTTTACAATAGTCCACAATAGTTACAAATTGTCCTATTTTTGTTCCCCTTCATCGGTGTACAATGCTTCTAAGTTGGATCTCATCTCGATATGCCATTCCCATTTCTACTGCCCATTTTGTTCAACTTGAAACATTAAACCATTAATTTAATTAACTTAAATGAACTAATTATGTGATTTAAAATAATTGGGTATACAATATACTATAATTTAACTTGAATACAAAACTAATATTAAATTCAATTGCAATTGATAATCAACTATGCACAACATCAAATTGAAGTAATTTAGTTTCAATGCTGTTAATGATGCAAAATACTAAAATTAAATCATTAATTTCATTCATTTATTGGAAATTTACTAATTATGTGATTCAAATGTAGAGCTTAAGTTAATTTATTTAATCTATTGAAAAATATACTAATTAATTGTAAAAATGAACTAATTAATTCAATGCTACAATAATTGTAAAAATACTAAAATTTAATCCATAAATTTAATTACCTCATACATTTTGAAAAACAACTAATTACGTTATTAAAATAAATAAGTTATTTGAAATGTAAATGTGCTAAGTTAATGCAAAACTAACTTATTGCAAAAGTACTAATTATGTGATTCAAATATATAACTATGTTAAATTAATTTACTCAGATCTATTGAAAATATACTAATTAATTGTAAAAATGTATTAATTTAAATTCAATGTTATACTAATTTTAAAATGTACTAAGTTAATTTATTCTTAATAGGCTATTCTTACACTTGAATATCAAAATAAAATTAAATCATTAATTTAAATCTAACTTATTGCAAATCTACTAATTATGTGATTCAAATGTATAACTATGCTAAATTCATTTACTTAGATCCATTGAAAATATACTAATTAATTGTAAAAATGTACTAATTGAAATTCAATGTTATACTAATTTAAAAATGTACTAAGTTAATTTATTCTTAATAGGCTAACTTATCAAAATAAAATGAAACCATTAATTTAAAACTAACTTATTGCAAATCTACTAATTATGTGAATCAAATGTATAACTATGCTAAGTTAATATACTTACATGCTACATCTATTGAAAATGTACTAATTTATTGAAAATTAACATTAAACTATTATTAAAATTAAACAAATAACCTAAATTCTATTGATTAAATAAATTAAATTTAATACAAAAATAATTAAAATTTAAAACAACCATACCTTACAATAATTGAGCAACCTTGGAGCACTAAATTCCCAAATTTATAAGATTTTGAGAATAATCACAAAAAAAAAAAAAAAAAAAAAAGCAATAAGAGATCAATACACTTTCAAATGAATTGTAGATGAAATGGATTGAAAACCAACAATTTATAGAAAAATGTTGGGCCAAAATAGTTGTTGGAAAATGATTTTAATGTTAGAAATCATTTCTGTCCGTTGGATCAAAATCTGGACAAAATCTAACCATTATCATCAAATAGCTATTGGGATCACTTCTTAACCATTGGATCATCTCATAATTTAATCTAGGCCTTTAGATAAGTCAATTGAGCATTACAACAGCTTTCAAAAACATGGGTGTTATCCAAGTCATTCAATCAACGCGAGTGTGATTTGGGCTATTGGATGAAGTGTGAATTGTAGTAGATAAATCCATGGGAAATTGAAAATTTTTCTATAATATATCGTCAAATTTTTAGCTATTTTTTTCTAGTGTATGAGGATTTTTTTTCTTCTCCATATTGCCTATTTATCGGTATTTATCGATATAATTTTTATGGATATTTTTCAATTTTTCGCTTAATGATATTTCTGTTGGGATTGAACCCTTACAAGCAAACCATGATGTAACAAAGTTAGACTTAACTATCCACTTGCTCTCTTTTTGGTGTATTGACATTGATTTTAGCATTCAATTCATGTCTCTTATATTGTACATGACTTGGATGCATTATGAGTTGCACAGAAAATACAGGTCATGGGTTCCTTGTAAGTAGATAAGTTGTTTACAGTTGGTTCATGGATTTGGGCAATCCAATAGAGATTGTAGTACATCACCTTCTAATTAGAGGGATGGTTTGTCTTGGCCGTCAAGATAGGTTTCTCATGATGAGTGCACTAGTGTATGTGATGCACATTGTACAGGACTTACGGTGAATCATGACGCAAGGTTATCAATTGTCATGATTCACGAAGCTACTATACTGCATGGACTTTCAACCTTGAGAGGATATTGAGCCTATGCTAAAATCAATAGAAGACTTTGACCTATAGGTGAGATCCTAAAGTGGTCATATATCCCTATGGATTGGGTCATTGTTAATGGAGGTTAGTGGCAACATGTATTCTCGATAGAGACACCATGATATCTCATAAGATTGAGACAATGCGTACCTTTGGGTGATCCAAAGGATATGTGATCATGAAATTTGTGGCTACAGTAATTCCTTTAGTAGAATTTGACATATGCTCCTTAGAGCTGGAGTATGACATTTGATCACATAATAAGTGAGATATGTAATTCAAGGATTGAAGAGGTAATCTTGATAGGTGATAGCACTACCTTGTTAAATTACGGACACTAGTTCATGGTGAGACTACATGCAATGGATAGTAGGTCACAAACCTGAACACTTGGTGTCTCATTGTAATATACATAGGGTACTGGAGTATAGTTGACTCTCTGTAGTGGGATGTTGAGTCAATTTCAGAATTTAATTTTGAGAAAACCAATACTCCTATGGGTCCTAGTGGTCCTCGCTTTGAGCTCATATTTCTTGATGGCATGGTTTATGAGAGTTGGATGGTTTTTTAGTCCACTTTTGTGTATAAGGGCATTTTGATAATTATGTAGGATTTCACAATGATAAGTGAGTGGTATGTCTGAATTGGGCCAATTGATTAATTAGGGTTTTGTATGGTTAATTAATCAATTAGCAACCTTTTTGGGCTAGATTAAGTGACCCAAGTCCATGGTGGACTTAAGTCACTTAAGCTTAATAGGAAGCCTATAAATACCTCTTTAGGGGTTAGGATTTCCAAGTCTTGTCATTCTCCCCTTTAGTTTAGAGAGAGAACCTTAGCCTTCATCCTTGAGATCTCCACCATCTCAGTGCCTAGACATAAGGAAAAATCATTGGGCGAAAGATCATGGTGTTTATGAGATCCTTTATGACTTTGGAGTTATCTACATTGATTAAAATTGATCCGAGAACATCCGGATCAAAGGTATGTGACTTTATTCTCTATATCTATATTTTCTATGGTATCCATATTGTTTTTGAATACCTGTTTATCCATTGTGATAGATTTAGAGAGCCTAAGATAGGTTTGCATGCACCCTACACGATTTAGGGCATGAGAATGGAGTAATGCAAGGTTCCCAACAATTGGTATCAGAGCCCTAGGGTAGGTTCTAACATGTTAGATTTGTTTTAAGGTGTGCTAAATATGTTCTGGGTTTTTAACTCTCTTTTGCAGGGTTGTTTTATTCATCCCATGGCCCTAAGGGATGAATGGATGAGATGTTTTTATTCATTGATGACATAGTTTATGTGGGTTGGATGGGTTATTAGTTCATTTTTGTGTATGATGGTGTTTTGGTAATTATGTAAGATTGCACAAGGATAAGTGAGTAATATGTCTGGATTGGGCTAATTGATTAATTAGGGCATTATATTGTTAATTAATCAATTAACAACCTTTTTAGATTAAGTGACCAAGCTCATGGTGGGCTTAAGTCACTTAAGCCCAATAGGAAGCCTATAAATACCCTTTTAAGGGTTAGGGTCTCTAAGTCTTGTCATTCTCATTTTCAGTCCAAAGAGAAAACCCTAACCTTCATCGTTGAGATATTTGCCATCTCAGTGCCTAGATACAAGGAAGATTCATTGGGCGGAAGATCTTGGTGTATGAGAAGTGCACTGGATTCACATAAGTCGCACACACAAGAACCATATGAAATGTGCACAGGTTGTGTGCACGGAATTGCACGCATTGTGTACAAGCTATGTGCACGGGAATCACACAGGATGCGCAAGTGGGTAGCAGCATGAGGAAAAACTTTCTAGTTTTTCCAGGCACATTCTTCAACGAATGGATTTTGATTTGGGAACATCCAGATAATAGGTATGAGTTTCAAATCTTTAGATCTTTATTCTATAATGGTTTTTGAAGCCATTATTTTTGTTTCGTTTGATCTAGAGAACCCTAGGGATAGATGCATGCACCCTACGAGATCCAAGACATGAGAACGAAGTGATCCAAAGTTTCTTACACATCTAACCCAACACTACTTTATAGATCCATTTGTGGCCATGCCTTGTACTATGTCACAAGTCAATGAGAGATTATTTCAATTTTGAGTTTGCACAAGTACACAAATCAATGAGAGACTATCATAATCCCCATTGATTTTTCTTCCATCTTTTTATGCCTAACACTTAGGTAATTTCTTGTCTCATTCTAATTTTTCTACAAATTCTAATATGTTTAATTCTTCTTTTTACTCTAGATGTAGTTCCTCGTCTAGGCATCCCTTTTAATAGCCTTTCAATTCTTATCGCTTTGAGATTTTTTTTTATGACACCACCACTTTAAGCTTTTAGGCTATATCAAATACAAAAGTACTTCTTTTACTTCATAATTTATCTTATTTTATGGTTTTTGGGGACAATGAGAACATTGTGAAGTTTAGGTTGAGGGAAAGATATTTGAAAAACCTTTTTCTTAGTAGGGTAACACCCAGAGAAAGGGTGAATGGGTGGAAATTAAAAAACTTGAAAAAATGAATTGAATTTCTTAACCCAAAATCAACCTATGAGAGGCATCTAAGTTAATTTCAATTAATTGAATTTTGTATGATAAAAAAAATCCAACACAAAC
This sequence comes from Vitis riparia, assembly GCF_004353265.1. Classification (NCBI taxonomy): domain Eukaryota; kingdom Viridiplantae; phylum Streptophyta; class Magnoliopsida; order Vitales; family Vitaceae; genus Vitis; species Vitis riparia. The sequence goes on along the minus strand of NC_048433.1, from coordinate 10,120,915 downwards.
ACAATCACATAAGAAACAAGCAATTTTACATGGAAAACCTCTACACTTATTGTAGAGATAAAAAAACCACAAGCTCTAAGACCTTTAATCTAATAATCGACTATATGAGATCAAAGTACACAATTTTACCTAGTAGTTTTACCTTAAAGACTCAATCTTTAGTACCTATGCCTTGATCCACTTCTACAACATAGCACCCTTAATCCTTAGTCGATTCACCTCAGCCTTTGAAGGGATGCAAGTCTTTCTAACAAGTTAGAATTCGATTGATGAATTATTTGTTGAGAGTTTGGGAATGATAGGGTAAGTTGGGGTTGATTCGCTTAAAGCATCTTACCCAGAAACCTATTTAGGTAAGGTATGTATAGGCTTAAGAGCCTAAAGGGTTGGAAATGGAATTTTCTTAAAACCATCAAATTTCCAAAAATTAATTAAGAAAAGAATTTTCTTAATATATATATATCAACTTTTTAAAATTAATTAAGAAAAAAATTCTTAAAAAATAAAATCTCAAGGTTTCCAAAAAATTAATTAAAACATTTTAACTCAATTTTAAAACTTCTTATCCAACCTTATCTTATTTAAAAAAAAACTAACTTACCTTTAACAAACCTTTTCAAACTTACCTATGACAATCCAGTTGAATGAACAACAACCTTGAATCTTCAATGGAGAGTAAGTTACTATCTAAAAAAGTTCTTATGCTAGAATGAAAAAGAAAAAAAATTGTAAATACATAAAAGTATCCTAACAATCTCTCCATTTAGCAATTTTATGACAAAATATAAGAATTCATAAACCCCCCAGAACTCTCAAATGAAGTTTACATAACACTCAAAACACTCATCTAAATCTAATCATCCTATAACATACAAAGAATGACGCGATGCATCTAAAAATGACAAGATCCTAATATTTGTAACCTACATACACCAAAATATATAAGCAAGACATTCAAATCAAGATAATGAGGAAAAATAATAAAAGAACAAGATCAAGATGCAACTCATACATGTTAACACAATTGAATCAATCCATGTCATGTCTTCATTTTTTTTGTCACAAAATAGAGAAAGAGAAGAAATAAAGTAAGAAAGTGCAAATAAAGTGAGAAACATGATATCCATATATAGATGAAAGTTCTAGATACAAAAAAACTAAGGTAAGAAAAACATACATCCAATCCAATGCAAAATATCCAAAACCAAAAATAGGCACTATTAACTATATAAAAAAAAACCCTTTGAAATAAAGATAAGACAAAAAAATTCAACTCAGGGCTTCAATCAAAATAACTTGCAAAATTAGAGAGAATAGTAATAAATCAAGTAGAATGCCTAGATAATATAGTTCAACCAACACAAAATCAATATTTCAAATCCAAATAATAAAATTAATCATAATCTTAGTATAAAAAGTAGATGAATAACAATCCAAGTATAAGAGGATAAAAAAAAATTAAAGGTATTGATTTTGAATGGAAAACGACTTACTGTCTAGTTGTTTATTTTGAATTTATATTCCTAGAAGTTATTAAATCATGCCTTAATCAAAGTACTTCACATCCAATCAGTTTGTTCTAAGTTATCCCAATTTCTATTTAACAAGGCATTTGTTGATCTACATACAACACAACTTTTACTCCACCTCAATTATATCATAATTTTTTATTTTTTTTAGAAGTAGAGGTATTATACACCATTTATGGAAATCATACTTTCACCATGGTTGCCTTATTCCACTTAGGGAGTGTTTTCAAATGACATAAAATCTTGGAAAGAATATTTGATTTTATAGCCAAGAATCCGGGATTATGTTAAATTGCTTTGAGAAACAAGAATATTGAACTTAGACAAACAAGGTATGTATATTAAAAAAAATATATCAAACATGATGTTATTTCTTTCCAAAGAAAACAAATTCTACTTTATTAGTTAAACTTAAGAAAATTCTCTATTAATCACTTACCAAAAATATCTTTTTAGATTTCCCATTATATAAGGATTTCTATATACCCTAATTATTTACATTACAAGTGATTAACATAATCTTAGGAAAATAAAATCAACTCTTGTAGATTTAGTATATTTCTCTCAGACCTAAAACTTGAGATATTGAAATCCTTGATAATAAGGCAAGTAAATATGATATCCAAATTTACCCTAAGAAGAACTGGGATAAACCAAAGGAAAATGTAAAAATCAAATTAAGAACAAATCCTGAGGCCTATACCTTTTTTACTTTTTTAGTCAATTAAGCATATACTCAAAGATTTTCTCAAGAACTCAAACCTAAGGGATTCCAAGGGTTTTGTGAAAATATATGTCAATTGATGCTTCGTTAGGACAAACTCTAAAGAAATAACCTTATCTTCAACTAAATCCTTAATGAAATGATGACAATTTTCTATATGTTTAGTTCAAAAATGAAGAACATGATTTTTGAAAATATTAATAACACTAGAGTTGTCACAATAAATATTCATAGTACTTTGCTCAATGCCATAGTTACTGAGCATTTGTTTCATCCAAAGGAGTTTAATACAACTCCTTGTGGCAATATATTTTGCTTCCATAGTGGACAAGGATATCAAATTTCACTTCTTACTTAGCCAAGCAATTAAACAATTGTTGACAAAGAAGCAAACACTAGAAGTGTTTGTTATCCTCTACATTTTCGGCCTAGTCAACATGGAATACCAAGCAATAACAAGATAGGAATCAAAAGGATACCATAACCCATAATCTAAAGTCCCACTAACATATCGAACAATTCTTTTAACAATGGTTAAGTGTCACTCTTTGGGATTGGCTTGGTACCTGGCACTAGCTCCAATACTAAAAGATATGTTTAGACAACTCACAATAAGATACAATGGACTCCCTATCATACTCTTATAAATATTTTGCTTAACATTCTTTCCATATATGTCCTTGTGAAGCTTAGTAGTAGTACTCATGGGAGTTTTAAAGTGTTTAATGGAATCTAGGCCAAACTTTTTCACTAATTTCCAATCATATTCAGACTGAAATAGAAATAGGTCATCTTTAAGTTGCCTAATCCGCAGTCTTAAAAAGAAATTAAGTTCACCTAACATGCTTGTTAGAAAATTTTGGCTAATCCAACCTATGGTAATCACCCTAGAGGGGGGGTGAATAGGGAATTTTTTTTTTTTGCAAATTTAAAATATGTGAATGCAAGAGACAATTATATGCAAGTATATAATAAAATAATATAAAGACAATTGCATAGAAAGTAAAAGAGTAGGGAAGAGAGAATGCAAATATAAGATTTTATAGTGGTTCGACGCAACCCGACTTACATCCACTCTTTTCTAGCTTTAATCCCAAGCCTGAGGTTCACTGATTCAAGGCTTCCAAACCAAGCCTTCAAGCAATACAATTGGACTATGGTTCCAATCGACCATCTTGGACTTTTGGCTTCAAGCAGCCTTTATACTTCTCAAGAGATACCTCACTCTTAGACAATCCCTCAAGTGATACTCCTCACTTGAGAATCCCTAAGTGATGCCTCACACTTAGATTCTTCTTTTCAAAGATATACAAATAATTTCACAAACTCCTAGTATAAAACTTCAGGCTCAAATGATACAAGTAAACTAGGATTGAATGGTGCACTAAAAAACACTCTTCCAAGGCTCAAATATAAATAAGAAAGGTTTGGGAAGGTTAAACTCATGAAAAAATGAATATTGGAGATTTTTTATAGAAGAAAAAAGCCAAACTAGTTGTTGGGGGTTCAACCGGTCGAGTTGGGGGTCGACTGGTTTACTAGCCGTTAGCATTTAATGCTTGACAGATGACCGTTGGACCTCGACCGCCCCTTGACCAGACCTCAACCTATTGAGGTAAGGGTCGACCGGTTGAGGTTCAACCTTGACTAGTTGAACAACCATTCTGGAAGAAAGAAAAGACTTTTTGCACCCATCGACCGATTGAGCTGGGGGTTGACCTAGACCTCGACCGATTGAGCTGGGGGTCGACCCAAACCTAGATCAGTTGAGTTGGGGTTCAACCTACTCCTTGATCGGTTCAACCAATTGAACTATTTTTGGCTCAACAACTATTCTTTTCAACTTAAAACCTTTTAAACAAGTTTGGAAAACATTTAACACAAGGTTTTAGTTGAAAACATGAAATTATTCGATTTTAAAGGATTTAAAACGAAATAACTCTTGGATGATTTTGGTGCATAATTAAAAAATGTAATGCATGAAAATCCTAGTGCACCAACAACCTTACAAAGAGATCTTATGAAGTTTGGGTCTTGAAAAACACTTCTCCTTGAGGTCTTTTTTTTTTCTTAATGATTTCTCTTTTGCTTGATTTGTCTTTGTGATTGCCACTTTGAAAATCCTCTTGCATAATCACACTTGAAATATAATAATTAGTTCCAAACCTTGTTTTGTTATCATCAAATCCGAGATTAACCAAACCTTGGTTTCACAATCTCCCTTTTTTTTATGATGACAAAACCAAGGTTGCTAAAAAGCTTCCCCTCAATATATGCTCCTTTGAATTTAGAAAATATTCAAGTTTAGAAACTTTAAGGTGTATATTAAGGGTGCTCAAAATGATATAATCAAACATAAATAACATAAAGAGCAATCTAGCAATAGGCAAGATATTATTATTAAATATGATGCATGCAGTTATAACTAATAAAGCACATAACATCAATAGGAATAAGATTGCTAAAACAATATTAACATTTCTTCTCAAGTTAGCAACCTACTATTACTTCTCCCCCCTTTTGTCATCAACAAAAAGTCTCAATAAAACATATAAGGGGAATCATATGTTATCAAAAGTTTTAAAAAAATAAACAATAAGCATGATATGATTTCTCATGAAAATGAATCTCTCCTTTTTTTCATTTGAGAATATTTTCCAAATAAAAGATTGCTCAACCTTAGAGCATTCCCAATTTAAAGCATGATTTGGAAAATATGTAGGAGAACATATTCATTTAAAAAGATATATAACATGCATTGAATAACATTATTAGAGCATACAAGCATATGATCATTCAATTTTACCTAGGTATATATATATATATATATATATATATATATATATATATATATATATATATATATATATATATATATATATATATATAATTTCTTTTTGATCTAAACCTTGGTTTAAAATTATACCAATTTTATCAATGTGATATCAAATGTTATATTATTAACAAAAATTACACCAAGTGTTAGTAAAATGATATTGCAAATTAAGCTTTAGAAGGGATACCACTACCAATATTATCAAAGCATTTTTTCCAAGGTAAGCATATCATTCTTCTTGCATGGATCCCTACAAAACAAATTAAGTAACCTTTGGTACCCATATCTTTTTGGGTCCTAGAGGGTTAGTCTTTCCTCCATTTGGAATCCAAAATAATTTAGAGTTTTGAAGAACATGAGGGGATTTTCTTAAGGGATAAATATCACTAATGTGACCTCCTCTTCCACAAAAATTGCAAATAGTTGAAGGTGAAAAACTAGAGGCTTCCTTTACAAAATAATTCTTAAAATATTTTTTATTTTTGAAAGGCTTGTAGCCTAGCCCCTTTTTATCAAAAATGCACTTTTGACTTGCCAAAATCATATCAATTTTTTTTTTTTTTTACCATTTGAGAATTTTTATAGAGAGGATATTAACCATTCATTTTTCTTTTTCAACTCCTCATTTTCCTTTTTAAAATAGATTTTTTCCTTCTCAATATTTTCAAATTTTTCTTTAAGCTCATTGAGCTCATTTTGAAGACAATAAATCTTTTTCTTAAGAGAGACATTTTTGAACCCAAGTTTTTCAAGATCAAAATATAATTCTTGAAGTACATATTGAAACTCATTATAATTAGAGTTGGAATTGACCTCATCTTCATGTTCCTCCAAAGCCATGAAACACATGTTAGCATTCTTATTTGTGAATTCTTCTTCCATGGAGTCTTCATCACTTTCACTTTCACTCTCTTCCTCTTCATCATCATTTGTTGAAGCCATAAAAGCTATACTTTTCTTATTTTCTTCAACTCTTTGATGATTGTTCAAATTTATCTCATAAGTCATGAGTGATCCAATGAGTTCTTCAAGTGAGAGTTTGGTGAGATCCTTTGTTTCTTGAATAGTTGTCACTTTTGCTTCTCATTTATTTGGTAGAAACCTTAAGATCTTCATAACTTTCTCTACTTCAATGTAGATCTTTACCAAGCTTTCAAGTTCATTCACAATCACAATGAACCTAGAAAACATCTCTACAATAGATTCAAAATCCTTTATAGAAAATAATTCATAATCACGCACAAGGATATTGATTCTAGACTTTTTAACTTGGTTGTTTCCCTCATGAGTGATTTCTAATAGTCTCCAAATTTTTTTAGCCGACTTATATTGCCAAACACGATTAAATTCATTTCTATCAATAGCACAATGTAAGATATAAACGACTTTGGCATTTAATTGAACTTTCTTTTTATCAGGCTCATTCCATTCTTGCTTAGGTTTGGGAACCATCACTCAATTTTATAATTTTGAAGGAATGTGGGGACCATCTTCAATGACATCCCATAGATCAAGATTAATAGATTTTAAAAACCAAGGCATTTTTCCTTTCCAATAGGAATAATCGATTCCCATAAAGAATGGAAGTCGGGGGGTTGAAAAATTTTCAATGTGAGATGAGCTTGATGGATTATTCATTACCTCTTAGACGGTTAAGTCTTAAACAAGAGGCCTAGCTCTTATACAATTGTTAGAAAAAATTGGCTAATCCAACCTACGGTAATCACCCTAGAGGTGGGGTGAATAGGGTGATGGTTTTTTTTTCTGTAAATTTAAAATATGTGAATGCAAGAGACAATTATATGTAAGTATATAATAAAACAATATAAAGACAATTGCATATAAAGTAAAAGAGTAGGGAAGAGATAATGCAAACATAAGATTTTATAGTGGTTTGACGCAACCCGTCCTACATCTACTCTTTTCTAGCTTCAATCCCAAGCTTGAAGTTCCACTAATTCAAGGCTTCCAAACCAAGCCTTCAAACACTACAATTGGATTATGGTTCCAATCCATCCTCTTTGGCTTTTGGCTCCAAGCACCCTTTACACTTCTCAAGAGATACCCCACTCTTGGACAACACCTCAAGTGATACTCCTCACTTGAGAATCCCTAAGTGATACCTCACACTTAGATTCTTCCTCTCAAAGATATACAAATAATTTCACAAACTTATAATATAAAACTTTAGGCTCAAATGATACAAATAAACTAGGATTGAATGGTGCACTAAAGATATGCAAGTTTTAGAACAATGGTGCACTAAAAAACACTCTTCCAAGGCTCAAATATATTCAAAAAAGGTTTGGGAAGGTTAAACTTATAAAACAATGAAGATTGGAGCCTTTTTATAGAAGAAAAAAGTCAAACTAGCCGTTGGGGGTTCAACCGGTCAAGCTGGGGGTCGATCGGTTGACTAGCAGTTAGCATTTAATGCTTAGTAGGTGACCGTTGGACCTCGACTGCCCCTTGACTGGACCTCGACTAGTTGAGGTGGGGTCGATTGGTTGAAGTTCAACCTTGATTGGTTGAACAACCGTTTTGGAAGAAAAAGAAAGTTTTTTGCACCCTTTGACCAATTGAGCTGGGGGTTGACCCTGACCTCAACTGGTTGAGCTGGAGGTCAACCCAGACCTAGACCAGTTGAGCTAGGGATCGACCTACTCCTCAACCAGTTCAACCGGTTGAGCCGTTTTTTGGCTCAATAACTATTATTTTCAACTTAAAACATTTCAAACAAGTTTGGAAAACATTTAACACAATGTTTTAGTTGAAAACATGAAATTATCCAATTTTAAAGGATTTAAAATGAAATAACTCTTAAATGATTTTGGTGCATAAGTAAAAAATTTAACGCATGAAATCCTAGTGCACTAACAACCTTACAAAGAGATCTTATGAAACTTGGGTCTTGAAAAACACTTCTCTTTGAGGTCTTCTTCTTATTAATGATTTCATTTTGGCTTGATTTGTCTTTGTGATTGCCATTTTGAAAATCAGCTTGCCTAATCACACTTGAAATATAATCATTAGTTCTAAATTTTGTTTTATTATCATCAAAATCGAGATTAACCAAACCTTAGTTTCACAATGCTCATTTCAAATTCCTTTTTGATCTCCTTAGTAAGACTAAGGGCAAAGTCACTTGAGGTAACACCGAATATTATATCATCAACATAAATTTGAGCCACTAAAAGCTTAGTCTTTGTCGTATGAATGAATAAGGTTCTATCAACTCCCATTCTCTCAAAACTTTTTTCCAAAAAGTACGTTGTGAGCCTCTCAGACCAAGCTCTAAGAGCTTGTTTTAGTCCATATAGGGCTTTCTTTAACCTATAAACATTATTAGGGAGTTTGGGATCTTCAAAGCCCTTAAGTTGCTCAACATAGACTTCTTCACTAAGACTCCTATTTAGGAAAGCACTCTTAACATCCATTTGGAATAATTTCATTCTTAATGAGCATGCTACAAAATGATTCTTATAGATTCTAACCTAGCTACAGGGGTAAAGGTTTCCTCAAAATCAATTTCCTCAATTTAGGAGTATCCTTAGGCCACTAGCCTAGCTTTGTTCCTCATAATTATCCCATTTTCATCCTATTTGTTCTTAAAAATCTATTTTGTACCTATCACATGTTTATCCTTAAACCTAGGGACTAACTACCACACATCATTCTAAACAAACTAATTTAACTCTTCCTATAGTGTAGTAGTCCAAGATTCATCTTCGAAAGCTTCTTCCACATTTTTTGGCTCCAATTGAGAGGTATAACAAGAGAAGCCTATCTTATTGTGTTTAAATCGTCTCCTTATTACCATGGAGTCATCCATGTTTCCTATTACATTTGAGGTAAGATAATTTTTAGGTAGTATGGATTTATGTCTATTACCCACTTCACATGACTTAGCAATTTCAAGTGGTTTTTCATTCCTATTAGGGTCAACCACCTTTTCAAGGATATTTTCAAAGAGGTATTCACTAAATCAACCACTTTTTCAAGGATATCCCTAATGGTTCCTAGGGTAAATTTTCAAAGTTAACTTCTTCCTGAACATACCCAAAATCATCAATAACCACATTCAAATATTCTTAGATAGCTTCAGTACTCTAATTATAAACCTATAGGCTTTGCTCTTAATGGAATAACCTAGGAAAATACTTAAATTAGATTTGAAATCAAATTTACCTAGGTTTTCCCCATTCTTGAGAATGTAACACTCACTACCAAAAGTTCTAAAATACTTAAGGTTAGCTATTATGTCTTACCACAATTCATATAACGTTTTATCTATTCCAAGCCTAAGAAAAAACCCTATTGGCAATATAACAAGTGTGTTAATGGCTTCAACCCAAAAAATAAATAGGAGTATCATACATATGAAGCATCACTCATACCATTTCTTAAAGAACATGCTTCTTCCTTTCAGCCACTACATTTTGTTGAGGAGTTCTAAGAGTTGAATATTTATGCTTAATACCATTTGATTCATAAAAGTGATCAATTTCAACATTGTCAAACTTTCTCCCCTTATTACTCCTAATCCTAACAATTGGATGACCTTTTTCCAATTGAATTCTAGTGTAAAGTGACTTCAAATACTCAATAGTCTCATATTTTTTTCTCAAAAAAGATACGAAGGAATACCTAGAGAAATCATCAACTACAACTAAAACATACTTCTTCCCACCTTCGCTCTTAATGCACATGTAGAGGAGGTTTAAGGGCCTAAGAGTGTTATTTCCTTGAATATTTTTATGTGGCCCTCTAACTTGCTTAACCTTCATGCACTCGCCACAAATGGACTTAGGTTGACCACTCAACTTAAGGATACCTCTAACTAGTTCTTTGTTAGCTATGTGAACTAAATCCCTATAGTTAACATGGCAAAGCCTCCTATGCCATAACTTAGTGACATTAAGCTTAGCCCTACAACAAACTAGCGAGGTTTTAGAACTCTGATTGATTGCATAACAATTACCCACATTTCTATGCCCCTGTGAAAATGACTTATCCCTCCTTGTTTATCACTTCTGACGAATTTTAGGAGAAATTAAACCTAAAGTCATTGTCACAATTTTGGCTAATGCTAAGAAGATTATCCTTAAGTCCATCAATAAAGAGGACTTCTTCTAACTATGGGCATCCAAGGATAGAAACATTACCCTTATGTCTCCCTTGGGCAACATTACCATCCCCAAAAGTGACATTTCCTCCATTAAAGTTCTCAAAGAAAGTGAAGAAAGGCTTATACCTAGAGCACCCACTATCAAAGTACCATTCACTAGGGGCTCTAGCTCTAAGGGCTGTGAGCACGACATTACACTTAGGTTTATCCTTTCTCAACCACACTTGTTTCACTTTAGGTGGTGAACTAAAGAAGTTTTTTTTTAGTCTTAGGCTTAGAATTGATTTTCTTCTCTTTCCTAGTGTGCAGAATATTATTCTTTAGGGAATTAAAATCATCCACAAGCCTATTCAGTTGAGTCTCATACTTCTCAAGGAATCTAGTATGACATCTACTTTTAGTATGTCTAGACTTCTTACAGTATGTGCATAGTAAGGTAGTGCTAGATGAGGCTACTTGGTTAGGAGTTTCCTTCTTACCCTTAACAAAGACTATGTCTCCACTAGTGGGAGTCTTAGTTTTGCTAATGTAGCCTAGGCCTCTCTTATCCCTATGGGACTTACATTTATCAAGAATATCATCCAACACTTTAGTCCCAAGGTGAAAAGCCTCATTGGAAGAAAAAAATGATTTTTGACATTCAATCTATTAAGTTAGAATATCGTTTCTCTCAAAGAGAGATTGATACTCATATTCAATAAACTAATTTTTTTTAATGTAATTAATCTTTTCTTCACAAAGAAAATTAATCTCAAATTTTTGTGAGTTAAGAACATCATGAGTTTTCAAATATTTCTCAATCAAGCCTTGATATTCAACAATAATATTCTCAAGAAAACTACCATTTTATTCATCAGTAAATTAACACTCACTATCAATCTTATGCACAAATTCAATAAATGCAACAAAGGCTAAAAAAATCATTATTTCATTCATTTGATCATCAAAAGTCGTGGAATCACTCTCATTAGAGTAGGTGTCACTCCAAGTAACCTACATGGATTTTTTTTATATGTCCTTGGGACTAGGACAATCAGTAGAAACATGTCCAAAACCTCCATAATTAAAACACTCAATCTTTCCCTGTTAAAGTATCCCTTGTCTTTTTCTTTAGAGAACTTATCAAAAAAAAAAATTCCCTAAATCTTGTTTTCTATTAGATCTTTTATGAAGTTTCAAGGTTTTTTTTAACATGTTTAGCCATATGAGCAATTCTTTCTTATTGAAAGCTTTAGACTTTTTAGTTTCTTTTTCTTTATTCTTAAAAGCCTTAAAAGTTGACTTTTTAGGCGTCTAAGAACCTTGATGTGTCATTTCATAGGTATGAAGAAAGCCAACAAGTTCATCAACTCTCATGGAGTCAACGTTCCTATTTTCCTCTATAGTAGTGGCCTTAGGCCTAAAACTTTCAATAAAGGACCTGAAGATTTTTCTAACAATTTTAGAATCAGAGATCTATTCTCCTAGGTAAAATGACGAATTCAAAATATCACTCAATTTAGAGTAGAATGCAGAGAAAGTATGTTTCTCTTACATCTTAAGGCATTCAAACCTAGAAGAAAGCATTTTCAATTTAGACAACTTCACTTTTGAAGTGCCCTAAGCCTCCTTAGCACATTTGCCTATGGTTATCCTACAAAACTTGTTAGGGCCTCCATTAAATATGCTAAAAAGAGCTTGAGCATTGGCCTCACTCCTTTCATTATTAATTTTATCCAATTCTTGTTTGGGTTTTAATTCACCAGTAGATCTCCTAGTGAGGGTCCCCATCCATATTCCACAGCATTCCAAACCTTTTCTCCTTGTATTTTCAGAAGAAAAAAAAAACTTCATTTAGGCCTTCCAATGGGGATAGTTACTCCCATTGAAATAAGGTGGACTATTTAGAAGAGTACTAGACCTCAGTTGTTCCATACTAGACTTGCAAGATTGATAAAAACATGATTTTTATTTAGAAAAACCTGTTTTGATACTAATTGAAAAACCTTTGTCTCGTTAGGATAATACCCAAAAGGAGAATGAATGAGTGGAAATTAAAAAAAAAAATAAAACAAGAATTGAATTTCTTAACCCAAAATTAACCTAGGAATGATCTAAGCTAATTTAAATCAACTAAATTTTGTATGATAAAAAGAATATCCAATGCAAATGCAATCACATAATATGTGGAAAACCTCCACACTAACTGTGAAAAAAAAAAAACAAATATGGGGTCTAAGACCTCTAATCCAATAATCTACTATATGAAATCAAAGTACATAGATTTACTAAACAACTTTACCTTAAAAACTTACTCTTCAATACCTATACTTTGATCCATGTCTACGGCGCAACACCTTCAATGATCCAGTGGATTCACCTTAACCTCTGAGGGGATGCAGGTCCTTCCAATAACCCAAAATTTGATTGGTGAATTCTTTGTTGAGAGTTTGGGAATGATAGGGCAAGTTGAGATTGATTTTTCTCAAAGCATCCCACTTGAAAACATATTTAGGTAGGGTATATATAGGCCTAAGAGCCTAGAGGGTTGGAAACAAAATTTTCTTAAAAAATAAAATATCAACTTTCCAAAATTTAATTAAGAAGAGAATTTCTTTTCAAAATAAATGAACATCAACTTTCTAAACATTAATTAAGAAAAGAATTTTCTTAAAAAATAAAATATCAACTTTTCAAAAATTAATTAACAAAAGAATTTTCTTAGAAAAATAAAATATCAACTTTCTAAAAATAAAATATCAACTTTCTAAAAATTAATTAAGACATTTTAACTCAATTTTAAAACTCTCAATCCAACCCTACTTTATTAAAAAAAAAAAAAAAAAAAAAAAAAAAAAAAAAAAAAAAAAAAACTAGCTTGTCTTTAACACTCTTTTTCAAACCTATGACAATTTGGTTGAACAAATAATAATCTCAAATTTTCAATGGAGAGTAAGTCACTATTTAGAAAGGTTCTTATATTAGAATGAAAAAGAACAAAATTTTCAAAGCATAAAAGTGTCCTAATAGTATTGATAGAAAACAAATTTCAAAAACATCTCTATTTAAAAGAAAAAGAAAAAAAAATGATTATCTTTCTTTTGGTTTGTTAATGATATCTTATTATTGAGTTGTTAATTGAGATTTCTTTGATACATATGTTGAATTGTAATATTTGTTTTCAACAATTCTTAATAGTACTATAGAGGACATTGTTAGCCAAGTTGGAAAATTCTGCTTAAGTTGAGAATTCTTTGGGCATGAGGTAGTTAGGATTTCATGTAATTCAATTTAACTTGATAATAAGATATAGAGTTAAGTTGAAACTTTAAAATTTTCAAAGAATTCCTATTACTTAATTTTGTAGAATACTCAATACACATACTGAGCACCCCATAACTCAATTCTAACTTGAAGGAGAATGCAACCTAAAAGTTAGGGTAAAGTATGTGTTTGAGTGTTTGTTGATTGGAACGCTTGAAAAATATCTATATATATATATATATATATATATATATATATATAGATATAGTGATTTATACAAAGGGTTAATAGCGTAGGCTCTATTTTGAAAGTGTTTTCAAAAATACTTGATAAACAATTTTTAAGAATAGTTTTTTTTTTTTTTTTTTTGGTGTTTAAAGAAACAAAATTGCATTTGGAAATTGAATTTTGAAAATTAGGTTTTTTTTTTTAAAAAAAAGAAAACATGTTTAATTGAGTTAATAAAAACGGTTTTAAAAACAAATATAACAAAAAAAAAAAGACTTGTTTAGAAGTTGTTTTTTTAAATTGAGTTTTTTTAATTAACTTGATATTGTAAATATAAATAGTTTTTAGATTTACATTTCATTAAAATTTTAAAAATTGTATCCGAATTTAAAATGACTTGCATGATTTTAATATTAAAAAAAATGTACTCATTTTTAAATATAAAAATTATTTTTTATCAGTTTTTTTTCCAATAAACCCATTTTCATTTTCTTTTTATTTTGTTTCTTCTTTTAAATGTTTCTTCTTCCTACCCTCTTCCCTTTCTTAATCTCTCTAATTTTTCATTGTCTCTCCATTTTCCCTACTATGTCTCTTTTCATCTCTCTCTTTCTTTCCCTCACATTTCCTCACCTAAAAGTCACACACAATCATACCCTCTTTCATGCCCACCTCCATTGACCCATTCATGCAAAGTTGGTGGTAATATTGTCATCTTCCACAACCACCACCACAATTAGCCTATTATATCATTTGGAGAAGGAAAAGAGAAAAAAAAAGTTTTTTTAAAAAAACTATCATTCTAGGTAACTATATTAGGGTACTAATTAAAATATCGCGATATTTCAACAATATATCGTTGAAATATCAAGTATCGGTAGACCTTAACACGATATATGGGAAAAAAATATCAATATCTCGATATTTTGGCAATGTATGGTGAATGCGACCTATGCAGTCAAACTTCAGGGGGCTCAAACTCCCGCCAAAAGGTTTGCAACGCGTTACGGGGGCAAGTTTGCCCCTTATTATATAAGTTGCACCAAATAAATATATACTCAAACTCAACATATAAACATAATTTTAAAAAAAATGTTTTAAAGAACAAATTAATTATAATTATTTTATAATTAATTGAAAATTTTTCTTCTATTTAAATACCAAAAATATAAAAATTATCGTGATAATTTTCTTCATAGTGCTTTTAATATCATTAATATATTAATTAAGTATTAAAAATTATATATATACTATCATTTAATACAATTCAATTAAATGAATTATAATTTTAATATTAAATATATTTTTAAATTAGACATATTATAATCAAATATCACAATATTATTATTGAATAATATTTTATATAATTTAATAATAAATGTATAGTTATGAAATTCATATTTTTTTTATTAGCACATACAATATTATTATCAAATATAATAAATAATATTATATATATATCAATTACAATTCTATTATACTTCTAATTTTATTTTTGAAAGCTTTTTCTTACATTTTTATAATTTTTTATCAATTTTAGGTTTATCGATATTTTGTGTCAAAATATTCGTCAATATATTTCTGATATATCCGTAAAATAGAAGTACTGATATATCCATAATTATCAATATTTTCATCCTTGAATAAGGGTAGTTAACTTAAATGAATTCTAGGTTTGTTTCAATTTTGTTGTATGGATGCATTGCTCAAGGGTTTGAGGTTTTGTAGTCACTATCATATTGGAAGTTTGTTTTCCATGTTTTTTTTTTCTTTTTTCTTTTTTTATCTCCTCCATAGTTTTTCTTGTTTTTTTTTTTTGTTTAATTAACAGTACAGAAAACACAAGGAAACTACTTCAAAATTTTTTCCAAAACCATATTTGAGAACATGGAGAATAGCTTTCAAAAACATTGAGAACAATTTTCAAACATATTCTTTAGTGCACCTCCATTAGTCCATCCATGTAAAGTCCATATCACAACACCTTTGTCATCTTTCACGACCATCATTGTCGTCAATCTATTCTCTCCTTTGGAGAAGGAAAAGGGGAAAAAGGAAAATAGGGTGTGGTTCTATTTTGTTGTATGAATGTATTGTTTAAGGGTTTGAGGGTTTACGGTTGCTATCACAAAAAAAGGTTGTTATTTTTTATTTTTATTTTTTTAGTTCTCCATGTTTTTTCTTAGTGTTTTTCTTTTCTTCAATTGACAGTATAGAAAAAAAAAATAGGACAACAACTTCATATTGTTCTCCAAAAATACACATTTGAGAAAATAGAGAATTATTTTTGAAAATATGGAGAACAATTGCCAAAGATGTTCTTTAGTGCACCTTATTAGCCCATCCATGTGAAGTCTATGTCATGGCACATCCGTCTTCCTCCACGACCACTATCATCAACCTATTCTCTCATTTAGAGAAGGAAAAACACGAGGAAATTTTTTTACCATTTCTAGGTAGCCAAATGAGAGTGAGTGGTCAACTTAAATGAATTTGAGGTTTGGTTTGATTTGTTGCATGGATACCTTGCTCGAGGGTTTGAGAGTTTGTTTTTTTTTTTTTCTCTTTTATATCTTGCATGTTTTTTCTTGGTGTTTTTTTGTTGAGATAACAATATAGAAATCACAAGAAGACAACTTCATATTATTTACCAAAAATATCTATTTAAAAACACCAGGAACAACTTTTGTAAATATGGACAACGATTGTCAAATACATTCTTTAATTTTTTTTTTCTATTATGTGGAATAGAAAATAGTTTCCAAAAACACTTCCCAATAGACCCTCCCAAACTATTATTCAAAATAATCCCTTTGACCATGAGTTTATTTAAAAAAAAAAAAAAACCAAAAAAAGTTATTTGAAATGGCACTTGAAACTATATCTTTATTATAAATTTAAAATTGGATCTTAAAATTATGATTTTAGTATAATTTAGACATCGCATTTTGAAATTCAAGTTTCTAATTTGTATAAAAGTCGTATTTTCAAAACATGGTTTCAAACTAAGTTAAAAAATAAAATAAAATAAAAATAAAAGAGGATTAATTTGAAGAATAATTTCAAAATATTATGAATATCTATATTTTATTTGGTTAGCAGTTTAATTTGACCCAAAATTCTATTATTTACTTTCTTATACTCTGGAATGAGAGTAGTTAAGTTTATACAATTCTTTTAAAGTTAATTTCACTCCCGTCCCAGGTTTGAGTTAAATATAGTCACCATGAATTTAAAATTTTATTTAATTCCCCTTTTTATTTTAAATCAAATGGGGATGAGTGAAAATAACAAACAAGAAAAGGAGGAGAGGTATTTGATGAAACCGTCAAGAGGCTGAAATTTTATTAAATTCCCTATTTTATTTAAATAAAATAGGGTTAAGTGAAAATAATAAATGAGAAAGGAGGAGAAGTATTCGATGAAATTTTAAATCAATGGTGATCAGATATATTTAACTCAAACCTCAAAGGAGGAGAGTGAAATTTACCTGATTCTTTTATGAATTTTATATTCCTCAAATGGATTGAATTATGAATACTAAGCTTTTATGAATCTTAACTCTTTAAGATTTTATGAAATTTACTAATTTACTAAATCCGCTTGTGTAGACATTGTATGTCCATGTATGATTAGGAGGTCACACACGAAAACAAAACATAGAAGAAAAGAACAAAAACATTATAAAATATTTTTTATATTTGATTGTTTATGAAAAAAAATAAGAAAGATAAATAAATTATTTAGAAATATACCATTTTCAAATTTTCCTAAAAAATAAAGAGGAAAAACCTTTAAGATACTTTTTTATTTTTTAAATATATTTTTATCAACTTTTTTAATACATCCAAATATAAAAAAAAAATTTTAATATCCATATATTAAAAAATCAATTCTTTAAACATTTTCCTTTTTTTTTCTTTAACACATCTTAGAAATAAAAAAAAATCATGTAAAAAAATAATTGATTAAAAAAATAAAATACTCAAATTTGCAAATTCTCTCGTATACTTACTTGAAAAATAACCTATTATTAATATAAATGTCCTCCATAATTTCATATATTTACATATAGGTTTTTTTTTTTAAAAAAAAAAGAATTATTTTTATTTTTACAAGAAAAAAGTACAAATATTTTTTTATCAAAAAAGGTTATAATAATAATAATAATAATAATAAAATAAAATAAATTAAATTAAAATAAATCCCCTCAGGAGCAAAGTTCCCTTTGGCTTCTCATTGAGCTCCTATTTATTTTATCATGTAAAAAAAAAAAAAATGATTAAAAAAAAAATACTCAAATTTGTAAATTCTCTCGTATACTTACTTGAAAAATAACCTAATAATAATAATAATTTCCTTCATAATTTCAGATATTTGCATTTAAGTTTTTTATATATATATATATATAAAATAATAATTTTTATTATTTAAAAATAAATAAATAAATAAGAAGGAAAGAAATAAAAAAACCCTTAGGAGCAAAGTTCCCTTTGGCTTCTCATTGAGTTCCTGTGGGTGTGAACAAACTTGAATTTTCCCGGTCTAATAATCGGGCGGTAGGATTTCAACTGTCCACCCCACCAAACCAACACAACTACGTAGGCGCCCCTCCTTCCAAAAGCTATGTAAATCCAAAACCACTTTTTATTTACCTTTACATATTCTCTTGTTTAATGCTACTTTATCCATTGATGGAGACTATATATATTATATTTCTTTACTTTCATAAGGTTTCCTTCCTTTCCTGCTCTAATTAATTTCTCATAAAGTTTTTATCCCAAAAATAAAAATAAATATTGAAATGATATGCCAACTAAGGAAACATGGGGAGTGGGCAACTATGGATGCCCTTCAAAGAAGGCTATTGTTCTTAACAATTGTATTTCAATCTTTGCATCTTTAGGTTGACTAGTCTTTTCAATTAACACAATGGAAGCTTCACCGATTCGATTTTATATTTTTATAATATTTATAATGTATATTATTTTATATAATAATATTTATCTCTTTTTAGATTTTTTTTAAAGTACTAAATTGTAATTATATCATATATTTTTTATTTCTTTAGAAAATGTATAACTTTATTTTTATTTATTTTTAAGATTCTATCATATTTACTATTTAAATTTTCATATAAATATATATATAAAAAATCTCAATCTGTACAATCGAGTCCAACTTGATCAATTCAAACTTAACTTGACCTTTAAAAAATGAGATTGGATTGAACTTGAGTTGAATTCCTATCATTTAACTTGAGTTAAATGTTAGGTTAAATAGAATCTCGGGTTAACCATCCCAAAATTGTAAACCTAATTCACATGCTAAAAGCACAAAAATTCCTCAAAACCAAATCACATTCTCAATAAGAATGGAAATAAGATCGCAAAACCATGGGAAAAAGAGTAATCAAAATCTTTATTAGTGAGATTTGATTTTTTATACTAATGAATTTTTATTCTTATTTCCAAATTAAAAGAGAAATTCCAAAAACACTAAGGTTATGTTTGGTTCCCACACAGTACAAAGGGAAAGAAAAAAAATGCTAAGAAAAATAATTTTCTCATGTTTGGTTGTCTTATAAAATATTTCAAAGAAAATGAAATATAATTAAAATTAGTTAAAAATTTAAACATTTTAAAATTATTTAATCTTGATAAGTTAAAATAAATAAAAATGAGTTTGAAATAACAAATAAAAATAATTTATCATCTTTAACTATATTTTTTATTTTCTTTCACTTTTTTTTTTTTTATTTTTTTTTACTTTTCCTCTCTATTTTCTTTCTTTTGCATTTTCCCTCAAATTTTCTGAGAACCAAACCTAAATAATAGCAATGAAATTGATTTTCTATTCCTATTCTCCCATCCACCATTCCAAACTTTATTTAAATGTTTTCATATTTTATATGTATATATATTAAAAATAAAAGTGATTCTTATTAACTTGAACATTAGTGGGATTTTTTTTTTTTTTGTAATTTTTTTTCACCGCTTAAATTAATAATATTATTTTTCTAGTTCCAGTGGAAAAGAAAATTTCTTTTTATTATATTTTTATAAAAATATATTTCTTTTTCATTTTTTAAAAAATAAAATAGAAAGTATCTCCAAAATAATAAAATAATTAGACGCAAATATACTATTTATCTTAATTTGAATATGGGAATAATAAAAAATCGATTGTCATGTGTTAAAAGGACAGTGTGAGGTGTAATTTATTGTTGCTGGTGGTGTTGATGTCGTGGCTTCGCCTAAGAGGGTTGAAAGGAGCGTGACGTGGCACACTAGCGCCAAATCCTGAGAAGATTCCTTCTCTGTTGTCAATCTGCCACCTGGCAAAATTTTACTCAGCCAGCCAATCTGTAGTGTCGACTTGACACCCCGTTTGTAATTTCTCAATCCAGAATTAGGGGTAAATAAGGAATTTACTTCATTAAATTCCTTTCACATGTATCCTAGACTACCCTTACGCGTCATTGCTTTCACTATCCAATGCGCGTTGCTTCTCGTTCACGTCCGACCCCACACCTGTCTTTCCATCCACGTCAGTACATGTGGGCCCATCCTTCCCAGAAAACCCTAAATGCACGACAAATTCAACCCAAATTCACTTCAAACTCAAACGCACACGTTTATTCCATCTAACGGATGTTTGTCCGACACGTGTAAACTACCCCAAATCCTCACCCTCCATGACAGATCATCTGGTCTGTACCCGGGCATCAGGAGAACCCACATTCACCGTCGGATTTGCGGTCGTGATCCAATCGACGGATGAGACGCTGCCCAAAGTCTTTGCGGGTAGATCTCATCGCCTTTAAGAACTGATGCCTCTCGTCTATCGTTCCTCGCTCCAATCAGGGTAATCCCAAACCCTCGTCGCACGTTTTCCCCTATCCTCCTTTGGATCTGCTATTCTCCGGCGGTTTAACGGCGAGTCTTCAGCCTCCGACGAGTTTTCTGAACAGCTCCGGTGGGCGCGTGTTTGGCACCTTCCTTTTGATACATGATTTCTCCGGCACTGGAATCTGACAATTTTAGCCGGAGCTTGGCCGGAATCCTGGTGTTGAAGCTATGGCATCCGCCGTCTTAGCGAGTCGCAATGAATCGAATTGGGCGCAGTCGAGAGGCGGCGGCGGCGGCGGCGGAGGAGGAGGATTCATGGGAAAATTCCATTCTTCAAACCCTAACCCTAACAATTCGAAGCGGAAAACCCACGCGCCGGCAGGTGATATCAACGATTTATCGCCTGCTGTGACGCAATCGGCATCGGATGACGCTTCTTCCTTCAATCAGAGATCGATTGTTGAGTTCAATCGGGGTAGATACGTGACCTTCAACATCGGCTCGTATTCGAGAAAAGATTTGGTGCAACTCAAGAATCGGTTGGTATCGGAACTCGAGAAGATCCAGAATCTGCATAATCGGATCGAGTCCGGCGATTTGCAGCTCAGATCTGGCGGCGATCGGACGGCAAACAAGCAGCAGCGGCCGAATAACAAGAAGATAGCGGGAAACAAACGGCCTCCGCCTTTTGATTCCGGAAGAGGTCCAAAGCGATCGGCAGCGGAGAACGCGAGCTTGATGAAGCTGTGCGGACAAACGTTGACGAAGCTGATGAAGCACAAGCACAGTTGGGTGTTCAATTCGCCTGTTGATGTTGTTGGCATGGGGCTTCACGATTACCACCAGATTATTAAAAGGCCGATGGATCTTGGCACCGTAAAATCGAAGATCGCGAAGAATCTCTATGATTCGCCCCTTGATTTCGCCGCGGATGTCAGATTGACATTCGACAATGCTCTGTTGTATAACCCTAAGGGCCACGATGTTCACGTCATGGCCGAGCAGTTGCTGGCTAGGTTTGAGGATTTGTTCAAACCAGTGTACAATAAGCTAGAAGAAGATGAGAGGGATCAGGAAAGAATCATCGTTGGTGGTGGGAGAGGTGGCGTTTCCGCCATCGCCGGCACCAGTGGCGGTGAAGAATTGCAGGGGAGTTCTTGGAACCATATTCCGACCCCAGAGAGGTTGAAGAAGCCTAGTCCGAAGCCTGTTGCGAAAAAACCTGAGAGAATGCAGGTACCTATACCCGCC
Source organism: Vitis riparia (assembly GCF_004353265.1). Classification (NCBI taxonomy): domain Eukaryota; kingdom Viridiplantae; phylum Streptophyta; class Magnoliopsida; order Vitales; family Vitaceae; genus Vitis; species Vitis riparia. Next base: position 10,099,125 of record NC_048433.1, on the reverse strand, counting down.
ACTGGGTCCTCAAACCCACCTTCGGTTCAGTCGGTGCCAACGCCATCGCCTATGCGAGCCCCACCAGTGAAGCCATTGGCCACAAGGCCGAGCAGTGGGAAGCAACCGAAGCCCAAGGCCAAGGATCCTAACAAAAGAGAGATGAGCTTAGAGGAGAAGCATAAATTGGGGCTTGGGTTGCAGAGTTTGCCTCAGGAGAAGATGGACCAGGTTGTGCAGATTATAAGCAAGAAAAATGGCCATTTAACGCAAGATGGCGATGAAATTGAGCTTGATATCGAGGCTGTTGATACCGAGACTCTTTGGGAGCTTGATAGATTAGTGACTAATTGGAAGAAAATGGTGAGCAAGATAAAGCGGCAAGCCCTTATGGTCAACAACAACACGGCTGCCACAGAAGTTAATAGGGTAAAATTATGTTTCACCGTTGCAGTATATATGCTTGACATTTTGGAACTAGATTTCTTGATTTTGGTAGCAACAATTATTTGCAAAATGGCTAATGATTTTAACAATGATGGCAGTCTTCTATGAATGAGAGAACTGAACCTTCTCTGGCTCCGGCCATGGCAAAGAAGCCGAAGAAAGGAGAGGCTGGGGAGGAAGATGTCGACATTGGTGATGAAATTCCAACAGCCAACTTCCCACCAGTTGAAATTGAGAAGGATGATGCCCGGGCCAGCAGTAGTTCTAGCAGTTCGAGTAGTTCAAGCAGTGATTCCTCCTCATCGAGTGGTATTGAATCCTAACTCACATTCCCTGCTGTTGTTTCTTACCTGGGATGATGTTGCATTGCAGAAATGCCTTATGGCGAGATGTTTGATCCTTTTTGTGTGTTTTTTGGGCAGATTCGGATTCGGGGAGTTCCTCTGGGAGTGATTCGGATGTGGACAATGCTCAATCTAGACCTTGAAAGTGAATTGAAATTCGCAGGACCACTTGGGTGGAAGAGGCAAGGGACGGGTGATGGGGTGGATGAGGAAATGTTTGAAATTTCATTCCAAGAGGAAGGGAAGTGTGTAGGTTGGGTGAATATGAAAGAGGTATTAATTGCTACAACACCTGCAACTATTAAATTCTTTTATCAGTTTCTGATGAATGATCTTTATGAAGGTATTGAGCTGAATTTATGAACTTTCTGAACAGGGAGAGAGAGAGAGAGAGAGAGAGGTTCTCAATTGTTGTGTTGGATTTATGGCGGTTGCAATTTGGGGGCAAAAAAAAAAATGGAGGACAATGGCAGATGGGTGCACACCCCCTTGGGCGTTGCTTGGAGGGGTGTATGGTATGATTCATGTTGCGTAGGTGGTAGTTGAGAAGGTAGAGAAGGAGTTTAGCTATGGAGAACCCAATTTGAGTAGAGTAAAGCAAGGGGAGGGATGGGGTTGGAATACTTTTGTACACATTACAACACTAAATACATGATTTTCCTCAACGAGGCAGTCTTTTTTGCTAATTCAATTCTAATTTTCCGTCTTATAGAGGGCGCAGAGAGAGAGAGAGGGTGGCTGACTGAATGGCAGGCAGGCAGGCAATGGAGAAAGAATTTTTTTTTTTTTTTTTTTTGTAAGGAACAAGAAAAAAAAGAAAGAAAAAAAAAGGGAAACAGAATAAGCAACAAGCAAGGTAAGCATGTGGACGGGAGAGGGGTGGCCTTGAAAAAGCAAAAGGGTTGCTCTTTTCCACATGCTTTTCATGTGATTATATACATATATTTATTTACCTCAACTTTTGAAACTGGTAAATTCCACTGCAATGCCACCACACCCCCATGCCTTCCAGAAAAAATTTCAAACAAAAATATTGTAGAGCAATTCAGTCCATTATACATACATTGTTAAAAAATTAAGAGATAAATTGATAAGAGAGTAGACAGTAGAGAGAGAGAGAGAGAGAGCGCAGACTAGACGATGGGAGTGGTGGCGTGGGGTAGGTGAATAATTCCAACATTAACAACTCCTAAGCACGTGGGCTGCCCTCCAATTTCTACCCTCGAGTCCCACATTCACATGTATGGATCATCCTTTAAAATTCAAATCACTCTTACTGGATAACAAACAAACATCATATTGAATTTGAGCAAAGAAAAATCATGGAAGTTTCTGGAAGTGTGAATAACAAGTAACTTTCGTGGAATCAACTGTTGTACACATGCTATACTAGACCTAATTCTTTATTTTGTTTATTATTGTTGGTATGCCGTACTTTTCAAAAGCAATCAACTAAGTTAGAAATTCTGATTTATTATTGGAAATGGTTAAAGATAGCCTGCCTCAATATTGCTCGGCAGCATGCAGTACATGAAAAGATGATGTATTGATCAATTCTTAGCAAAACCTTATGGAAGATTATTATTATTATTATTATTATTATAATTCATGGAGCTACTATAAAAAAAATAAAACATTTTAAAATTATTCTTAATTGTTTTTTTTTTAAAACTATTTTTACAACTTTTTGTCAAAATTTACATAATTCCTAAACATGTTCATATGTCAAAATTTACATAAATTATAAGCCCTAAACATATTTATATGGCATAAATATAATATTAATGTGTGAATTCAAAAAATGTATAAAAAAGATTAGAATTAACTTAAACACTTTTTAGCTAATAAACAAGTTTTGGAGAGGATTTTGCTTTATTGTTGAATAGAAAAAAAATATAATTGAGAGAAGGAAAAGCAAGATAGGTGTAGAAGAGAATAATGAAAGACTTTCCATGGGGAACTAAATTTCGGAGTGTTGATCATCCTGCAACAACCAATACTTGAGACTTTCTATGGAAACTCAAATCTCGAGGTGTTGACTGTCCCGTGACAACTAATAGTGAAAAGGTAAATTCAAGATATTATCAATAACATGGAACCCAAAACCATATACCACTTTCGCATGCTAACAGGTTTTTAGGTAAATTTGTTAATAGGATTAATGTTTTAAAGTGAATGTGCATAATGAAAAATATAAATTCTTAACTATAAATAATTTAATTTTCTCATAGTTCTCCCATTTTATTTTCGGTTTAAATTTTATTTTCACATAATAATATCTAAAAATATTCCATCACTATATTTTCAAAAACAAAATTAAAAATAAACACTAGCCCTATTTGTTTCCCTAAAGGATAAAACCAAAAAAACAACATTATCGATGCGCTGAAACATCCAAAAAATTCAATATTATCATCCAACAAATTTAAAAACAAAAGCACTCCACAAAAACCATAAAAAAAAAAAACAAAAAAAAAACAAAAAAAATAACCCTTTCAAGAATAGATGGAATAAACTTAGAAATATAGAATTGTGGACCCCGTATTTTCACTCGATGCGGTCCTAGTCGATGACAAAACTCGTTTTTTATTTATTCGGTGAAAACATTGATTTTTAGAAAAAGACTTGGAGTCGCCACTTATTTTTGTTTTATTTTTTAAGGGAAAAACAAAATAAGAAAGAAAAACCCTAAGTGTGACTCCTGAAGGAAAAGATAGTATGTAAAAAACCAAACCTGAGTTCGGGGGTCAGGTTACTTATTGGGAAGGTATGGTAAAGACCGTAGCACCCCTTTAAGCCCCTAAAAATGGGTCTCTACTAAATAAGGTGAAACAAACATGGAAAGTAATGGATACCAATGAAATTATCAAATAATAAAACAAATCATGCCTAAGAATAAGCAAAATGGGAGTGAGATCGTACCTTAGCAGCAAGTAATAGTGCCCTAAGAATGGAAACAAGGTTAGGTCAAGTATAAAATTATCGCATGTATATCAAAGAGCAAGCCAAAGATCAAGTAATATCCTAAGCGTGACAGTCGATAGTCAGAAGAGAAAAACTCATATGTAAGGCCCCACCAAAGCCCGATTGATCTTGGATGAATTAATCCCACAAATTCCATTATTTTGGAATTATGAAAATTATCATCATGCTTATTAAAAATCAAGGAAAACGGAAAATTATTTTAAAATCAAAGAAAATTTGTTAAAGTGCTTACCTAAAAGGAAATGTAGCAAGTTTATTAAAAACGAGATAAAATCTTAATAAAGAATGAAAAGTTGTAGGATTAATGAGAACTGAAGTGAACTTAAAATTATTTGAAAGAAAACTAGAATTTTGAAAATTATTTGAAAATTGAAATTTTGAAGATTGGAATTTTAGGAAATTAGATTCGAAAGAAATTGGAGCTTCAAAAATTATTCAAAAAATTGGAGTTTTGAAAATTGAATTTAAGAATTGGAATTTTGAAAATTAAACTTAAGAATTGGAATTTTGGAAATTAAATTTGAAAGAAATTGAAATTTTGAAAAATTATTTGAGAATTAGAGTTCGAAACTTGGAAATTATTTAAAAATGGAAGTTTTGAAAATTGGAATTTTGGAAAATTATTTGAAGATTAAAGTTTTGAAAATTGGAAATTTGAAAAATTATGTGAAAATGAAAGTTTCGAAAATTAAAATTTAAAATTGGAATTTTAAAGAATTATTTGAAGATGGAATTTTTAAAAATAAATAAATAAATAGAATAATAATAATAATGAAAATAATAATGATTAAATAAATAAATGTGAAAATTGGAATTTTGGAAATTGGAAATTAAATTTGAAAATCAGAATTTTGAAGAATTATTTAAAGATGGAATGTTAAAAATAAATAAATAAATAAAATAATAATAATAATGATTAAATGAATAAATGAGAAAATTGGAAATTAAATTTGGAAATCGGAATTTTGAAGAATTATTTAAAGATGGAATTTTAAAAATAAATAAATAAATAAATAAATAAAATAATAATAATAACGAAAATAATAATGATTAAATGAATAAATGGAAAAATCGGAATTTCGGAAATTAAAAATTAAATTTGAAAATCAGAATTTTGAAGAATTATTTAAAGATGAAATTTTAAAAATAAATAAATAAATGAAATAATAACGAAAATAATAATGATGAAATAAATAAATGCGAAAATTTGAACTTTGGAAATTGGAAAATAAATTTGGAAATCAAAATTTTGAAGAATTATTTAAAGATGAAAATTTAAAAATAAATAAATAAATAAATAAAATAACGAAAATAATAATGATTAAATAAATAAATGTGAAAAATATAATTTTGAAAATTGGAAATTAAATTTGGAAATCGGAATTTTGAAGAATTATTTAAGGATGGAATTTTAAAAATAAATAGATAAATGAATAAATAAAATAATAATAATAATAATAATAACAAAAATAATAATAATTAAATGAATAAATGCGAAAATTGGAATTTTGGAAATCAGAATTTTGAAGAATTATTTAAGGATGAAAATTTAAAAATAAATAGATAAATAAATAAATAAACTAATAATAATAATGAAAATAATAATTATTAAATGAATAAATGCGAAAATTGGAATTTTGGAAATTGGAAATTAAAATTGGAAATCAGAGTTTTGAAGAATTATTTAAGCATGGAATTTTAAAAATTGGAATTTGAAAAATTAAATTTTGATATCAAACGGTGGAGAATTAATTTTTTTTTTAAAATGTAGTCCTTGAGTGATGTACTATACAATGCAGAAAACCCAATTCCGATCCCATACAGTTGCATTCTTATTGCATCTTCAATTTTTCACCTTTGCTTTGGCTAAATGTGTAGACCCGGACTATCATGTCATTGTCACCAGCAGGAAGCACCATGTTCCTTGTTTACCAAAGTTATTCTCCAAGTCATGATCAGCCGTTGACCACACACCCGTGCAACCTAGCAAATACATGTAAAGATAGCCAGACCCTAAAACAGTAGCATTCATAATCAATTTCAAGAGAATCACTTAGAGGCTCGACGAACGTCGTAACCCTTGTTTCATCCTCCTCATCGCCATTGTACCAAGCGAGCATGAACGAAATCACCGCAGCCCGGAGTAGAGCCCGAACTAGAATATCTTGAAGGTGTTCCAGAATCGAACTCCAAAATGACTGCCCTTCTTGATATCGATGATGGTGTCGCCATAATCCGAGAAATTCTGAACAATGGTGACGACATTTGCGGTGTTGAAGAAGGCCTGAGCGTGAGTGGCAATGAACATGAATGAGCACATCAACGGCACTACCGGCTGATGAATAACTCCAATGATGGACAACCATATATGAAAATAGCCAACAAAGCACCGTATCGCCCCTGCCACGCACGCGGTTTATCGGCTTCGGACGAATAATCAAGCAGGATAACCAGTGTAGAATCATCCATTTAGGCTTGGACTTTAGATTTTCATCTTTCAATATTAAATCCTCAACTTCTAGAACAAGGCAAGTAACATCTGATTCTTTTCTGGCGAGGATTGTGAAGACTTGATGCAGCAAACCATGAGACTCTTCTTCATGCCGAGTAGAAGTAGCGTCATGCATGGATACCCCAACTGGACTGTGGCTATGGGCATATCGGGTGGTGAAAGGAGCAAGTTTAGTAGGTATGGAGAGATAGAGATATGGTAGTGAAAGAAAATGGGTTTAATGGGTTTGGAAAGATGGGAGGTGATGGGAGGATGGGTGTCGGTTGCTGGCTGCTGGGAGTGAGTGTGATAGATGACAGAGATGGTGATCAAATGGGAAGTGGGTAACGGTGTGGATATGGGAGAAGAAGCAACCAGTTTTGAAAAATATTCAATGGATTTAAAATTCCAACCTTACAACCTCCATCGACAAAGAAAGAGAAATACAAACAAAACAGAGAATAACCCCAGGAAAAGTGAACAAGCAATCAAACCCTTAAACTAGATCATGTTTCGTGAGTTAAATCAAAATATCCAAAACATGTGGGAGAAATAGGGAGTAATAGTATGATTAATAATATTTCGAGCTCCAAAACAAATCTATGCAACAATTATTTATCAAAGAAGCCCAAGGAACTAGGAAACAACCAAAACAAAGCAAGTATGGAAGTAAACTCGGATTCAACACAGCTCAATCCATAACAAAAATAAACTAATGATGCTCAGGCAACAGGAAGAGATGATAAAAACCAGTGATAATGGGGAAGAATGAATAAGAAATGCATTAAAAAAAAAAAAAAAAAAAACCATACTTGAAATGCTCATTTCTCCTGATTATTAGCAGAGATGCTCTCCTCTTCTTCCTCAAGCTGTTTCCAATTTTTTTTCCCGAACCCCTCTTCAACCCCTCTTCCCCCATTTTAAGCTCTCCGCCCCCTATTTCTTCCTTCTTCCATAAGATTAACTCTAAACACTAAACTGAGAAAAGAACAGCTTTGGAAGCCAAACCAAAAGGCTAACTCTAAACGATAAACTAGAAGGCCCATAGGTGAAGACCTACGGTGGTGATACAACAGAAATGCCCATAGAAGCCAATCTGTGGTGGTGAGACTCTCAAAGGCTCATAGATAAGAATCTATGGTGGTCATAATCTGGAAGGCCTAAGGATGAAAATCCATGGTGGTGAATCAATTGAAATGCCCATAGATGTCTGATCTATGGTGGTGAGATAACTGAAACAAATGCTCATAGATGAAAATCTATGATGGTGAGATAAGTATAAAAAATTCCTATAGATACACAATCTATGATGGTGAAACTGAAATGCCCATAGATGTCTGATCTATGGTGGTGAAAACTGATTGAAACCCATAAATGAAAATCTATGGTGGTGAAATTGAAATACCCATAAATGAAAATCTATGGTGGTGAAATTGAAATGCTCATAGATGTCTGATCTGTGGTGGTGATAATTGATCAAAGCCCATAGATGAAAATCTATGGTGGTGAAATAACTGAAATACCCATAGATGTCTGATCTATGGTGGTAAAATTAATCAAGGACCATAGATGAAAATCTATGGTGGTGAATCTGAAATGCCCATAGATGTCTGATCTATAGTGGTGAAACTAAAACAAATGCTCATAGATGAAAATCTATGATGGTGAGATAACTGTAACAAATGCCCATATATACAAAATCTATGGTGGTGAATACTGAAATGCCCATAAATGTTTGACCTATGGTGGTGAAAATTGAAATGCCCAAAGATGTCTAATCTATGGTGGTGAAAACTAATCAAGGCCCACAGATGAAAATCTATGGCGGTGAATATGAAATGCCCACAGATGTCTAATCTATGGTGGTGAAACTAAAACAAATGCTTATAGATGAAAATCTATAATGGCGAAATAACTATAGCAAATGCCCATAGATACAAAATCTATGGTGGTAAATACTGAAATGCCCATAGATGTCTGATCTATGGTGGTAAATACTAAAATGCCCATAGATGTCTGATCTATGGTGGTGAAAACTGGAAGAAAGGGGATACCCTAAACAAACTAACGGTAGGGTGATGGCCCAGACAAACTAACAGTAGGGGGATGCCTTAAACAAGATGACAAGAAAGGGGGATGCCTTAAACAAGATGACAAGAAAGGGGGATGCCCTAAACAAGATGACAGAAGGGGGATGCCCCTAAACAAGATGATAGGAAAGAGGGATGCCCTAGGTGATAACTCGTAAAGATTGAAAAATGGGTCTAACAACCATGAAATCAACATGGGATGTGATAAACCCAAAGAGGGGGGGTATGCCCCAGTAGAAGACCGCTAAAGGGGGTATGCCCTAGTATGATGACTCGCACAGATCAAGAAAAAGATCGAGTGGTGAGAAAATCTATAAAAGATTTAATGAACTCAATGATGGGGGTGTGTCCTAATCTAAGATAGTAACCAATATAAGACACAGAATGTCACCATACAAGACACTCTAGGATATGCTCAATGACAATGTAATGAAAAAGTCTAACATCAAAGAATAAATGCTTAAATGAAACCAATGCAACACTGAAACTATGTTGATAAAGCAAAACTAAAACAAGGGACCAAACAAAAGCTTACCAAGACTCTAATTCTAAAATGTAAGTGAGTCAAGACACAACATGTCAACTATCAACATGAAAACATCATCACAAATATATCAACAATCTAGCAGGCCCTACCATCATGGAATATGTTGAACCTATTGTCCAAAGGCATGTGAAAACTCAACCAAAAAGCTCAAGACTAGTCTATATCCTCCTTTGATCAAGAGAAGAGGATAAGGTCATGTAAGATGATGAAATATGTGGGCTCAAAATATGTAAGGCTCTGATAAGATGGATGCAGGTATAATGGTGTCAAATATAGGATATATGGGTGCGTAACAAAGGAAAGTAGGTATCCAAGTTGAACTAAGTATGTTGAGAAGACTGAACCCAAGGTGTCAATAACTCTATGATCCATCAAAAGCAACAATCACAAACAAGAGGTAGAGTCTCAATGTCAAAATTAGCAAGGTGGCTATGCTCCAGTATGAATGCATCCTCTCAAAATGGGTAAACCCTTAGTACAAGATAATCTCTGGAAAGTATGTGTCTGGCATAAACTGTCATCTCACAAAATCTATCAACAATGAGTGGGCTACGCCCTAGTGTAAGCATCTCCAAAGCAAACATCGATGAAAGGAGTACAACCAATCATACAACATCTAATCAAAATGAATCTCCGCTCCTCAAAGTCATCATGATAACGTGAAGACAGTATCTGACACCCTTTAAAGAAAGAACATGTCCCAATGTGAATAAGATCAAATAAAATGGTATGCCTCAACAAAAATACGCTCTGACATGATCATGTCCAGATGTAAACTAGTATCTCCAAGATCAATCGCCAATGAAAGGGTCATGCTAAAGTATAGGGCAATCTCTAAAATGACTAAACGTTGTTACATGCTATCACAAATGTCTGTGTCTTGATCTAATCGTCTAAAAAATCTGTCAATGATGATGAGAAGGCTATGCTCTTATAATCACATCAAGGAAATCACTCAGTCATATCTCATATTCCAATGTGAAAGGAATCTAATCACATCCAAGGAACAACTATGCCTCAAAAACCATCATCGACTGAGAAGGGTATGCCCCTGTGTAAGGTACATTAGATGAAATATACCAATCATGTCTCATGCTCTAATGTGAAAAAAAAAATGTATGATCTCTTCCAAGGGATAGCCATGACTTCAAAATCCATCATCAACTAAGAGAAGTATGCCTCGACATCATGGTCGTCTAAAAAAATAACCCTTGACCAAGAAAAGTGTGCGCCCCAATGCAATATATCAATTAGAATGGTTGCATACCCGATAAAAAAGCTCTCTGAGGTGGCTATGCCCCAGTGTAGGGTCATACCACAACTCCTGAACCACCATAATCAAAATACTCTTCAACTAATCCCAAGTATCGCCTACATAAGAGCTATCAAACAGAATGTATGATGCCATGGCCTTAGGGTGGTCTTAAGGCTCGGGACGTAACATAGGCTAAGGTAATAGGGTGAAAGAAATGAAAGGAAATTAGGCTCAAATACCCAATGATCAAAACCCCATATCCTTGTGTATAAAATGCAATATGTGCAGAGAGTCTCATAAACCATGGATTTGAGTACGTCCAATTTGAATATATCGGTGAAGAAGAAAGAATCCAAGATGAATATATTAATGATGAAAGAGAGGAAATTGTTAGCCCAAGGGTTCTCCTAATCGGGTTTTGATGATAACAAACCATGGTTAAGTAACTAATTGGTTTAATGTTTAAGAAGCTTAGGTATAAACTCGAAAATTCATCAAATGACCAAATGGATATAACATCGAGACGCTTGGAAGACTTGAGATCATAGGAAACTAATGTAAGATGAATGCATGAGTGCACTTGGGATTTTCATATGTTTTCATGCATCTTAGAAAACCCAGTTTATTCTTTAAAACGTCGACTGCATTAACACCCGAGTTTTTAACTAATTTACCTTAGGCAAAATGTTTCAAAATTGGCTTAATAATTTACCTAAAGATATTGTCTAAGTGTTAGAAAAGAAAGGAATAAAAAAAATAGGTTTTTCAGGGCAAAAAAAGCTCAACCAGTCGAGGCTATGGCCAACCGGTCAACCGGTTGAGGAACCGATCGTCCGGTCGAGGAAGGTTAAACACCTTCTCTCTCTCCCAGTAGCCTTTTCTTCCTGGTCGAGGTGATTCCTTTACCGGTTGAGGTCCGGTCGAGGACCGATCGAGGTCTGGTTGAGGCAACGGTAACCTGTCATGCATTAAATGCTCCAACGGCTAGTGAACCGATCGACCCCTAGCTCGACTGAACGAGGTTGCCTTTTGCTGATTTTGACTCCTGAGCTTAGAAACCTATAAATTGAGAGCTCCACTTCATTTATTGATAAGAGAACACTTGCATTCAAAGCTCACCTACCTATTCTTGATCAAAAAGCTCTCATTTCTTTCATAGTGCATTAAATCACCACTTGCATATCCTTTAGTGCACTCTTGTTGTCATTCTAGCTTTGTCTTGTATTTGAGCCATCTTTAAGCTAGGTTGGGTGAGTATATTTTGTAACAATTTGAGTGTTAAAGCCTTCAAGAGGGTTGAATCTTGAAGGGGTTGTGTAAGAGCCCATTGGAACCGGAATCCAAGTGTAAGAAGATTGGAAGCTTGGTTGAAGCTTCAAGTTAGTGGAACCCTCACTCGGTTAGGAGGTTGAGGAGAGTGGACGTAGGTAAGAAAGTGCCGAACCACTATAAAACTGAGTTTGAATTTTCTCAACTCTATCTCTTTACTTTTCTTATATTTTGTTTAATTTTGTTTTGATTGAAAATATTTTAAAAACCTAATTCACCCCCCTCCCCCCTCCCCCCCTTCCATTTTGGGTGTTTTTCTTAACTAAACATAGCCTTTGTTTTCTCAATTGGTATCAGAGCTAGACCTCTTCTTTTAAGACTTAATCATCTAAAAGGAAATGGATATTCCATCAAGCTCATCCCAAGCTGAAAAGTTTTCAAAACATAGAGCTCCATTCTTTATGGGAACCGACTATCCCTATTGGAAAACTAGAATGACTTGGTATTTGCAATCTACTGATTTAGATGTATGGGATGTCATTGAAGATGGCCCAACCTTTCCCACTAAACTAGTGGATGGTGTTTTGGTTCCAAAACCCAAATAAGAATGGAATGAGCTTGATAGAAGAAACTTTCAATTAAATGCTAAATCCGTTTTTACTTTGCAATGTGCTATGGATAGAAATGAATATAATAGAATATGTCAATGCAAATCAGCTAAAGAAATTTGGAGGTTGCTTGAAATAACTCATGAAGGAACTAATCAAGTGAAAGAGTCAAAAATCAATTTACTTGTTCATAATTATGAATTGTTTTCAATGAAAGAAACTGAGACTATTGTTGAGATGATTACTAGGTTCACCGACATTGTCAATGGTCTTAAAGCTTTGGGAAAAACCTACAAGGAATCCGAGAAGGTGATGAAGATATTGAGGTCTCTCCCATCCAAGTGGCATACCAAGGTCACCGCAATTCAAGAAGCAAAAGACTTGACTAAGCTACCTATGGAAGAGCTCATAGGGTCATTAATGACATATGAGATCAATTTGACAAAGAAGCTACAAGAGGGTGAAGACAAAAAGAAGAAGAGCATAGCCCTTAAAGCTACAACCAAGGAAGAAGAAGAAAATCCAAGTGATGAAGATGATGATCTAGCCCTCATCACAAGAAAGCTCAATAAATTCATGAGAGGTGAAAGGTTTAGAGGAAGGAAATTCACCTTTAGAAGAGATCCTTCTAAAAAGGAATCTTCATCCCATGGTGACAAGGATAAATGGGAAGAGAAAAGAGAATTGACATGCTTCAAGTGCAAAAAACCGGGACACATCAAATATGATTGTCCTATCTACAAGAGTGAAGCCAAGAGAAGAATGAAGAAGGCAATGATGGCCACTTGGAGTGAAAGTGAAGAATCCTCCGAAGAAGAAAATGAGAAGGAAGTGGCAAACATGTGCTTCATGGCAATAGATGATCTTGATGAGGTAAACTCTAACGTTAGTGATGAAGATATGTATGATGTTTTTGAAGAATTATATCAGGATTTTGAAAAACTTAGTTTGAAAAATAATTCTCTTAAAAAGAAAATTGAAGATCTTGAAAAGGAACTTGAAGAAGTGAAAGAAAAGTTTTCAATTGATGAATTATCTAAAACTCATCTTGAAAAGGAAAATGAGATTTTAAGGAGTGAAAATGAGATTTTGAAAAAGAAAAATGAATGGTTAACCTCCTCTCTTTCAATTTTCTCTTGTGGACAAAAATCTTTTGAAATGATCTTAGCTAGCCAAAAATGTGTTTTTGACAAACAAGGGCTAGGATTCAGATCATCAAAAAATCAAAAGTATTTTAAAAACTACTTTATAAAAGAATCCGCAAGTGCAAGTCCTTCCACCACTTGCAACTTTTGTGGAAGAGGAGGGTACATTAGTAGTACATGTCCCTTAAGAAATGGTACTCAAAAGATTTCTAATGCTAAAGCTAAAAAGGTTTAGGTTGAGAAATCCAAGGTCATTAACCCTCAAGGACCCAAAAAGATATGGGTACCTAAATCAACTTGAATTTTATTTTGTAGGGATCAATGAAGGATAAGTGGTTCTTGGATAGTGGATGCTCAAGGCACATGACCGGGGATGAATCCAAGTTCGCTTTCCTTACAAAAAGAAAGGGAGGATATGTTACCTTTAGAGACAATTCAAAAGGAAGGATCATTGGTCAAGGCAACATTGGTAATGACACATCCTCTCTTATTGAAAGTGTTTTATTAGTTGATGGTTTAAAACATAATCTTTTGAGCATAAGTCAACTTTGTGACAAAGGTTTTAAAGTGATTTTTGAAGCATCTCATTGCATCATCAAAGATATTCAAAATGATAAAACCATCTTCATGGGCCATAGATGTGATAATGTTTATGCAATAAATCTTTCAAAATATGATGGCCATGATAGATGCTTTTCAATCATGCATGATCAAAGTTGATTGTGGCATAGGAGGTTGGGACATGCTAACATGGACCTCATTTCCCAACTCAACAAAGATGAACTTGTTAGAGGCATTTCCAAAATAAATTTTCAAAAAGACAAAGTTTGTGAAGCTTGTCAAATGGGAAAGCAAATTAAAAACTCTTTTAAAAACAAAAATTTCATTTCAACAACTAAACCTCTTGAATTGTTGCATATGGATTTATTTGGTCCCTCTAAGACACCAAGCCTTGGAGGAAAATGTTATGCTTTTGTTATTGTGGATGACTTCTCTAGATACACTTGGGTCTTATTTTTAAGTCAAAAGAATGAAGCCTTTTATGAGTTTTCAAAGTTTTGCAACAAGGTTCAAAATGAAAAAGGTTTTACAATTACTTGTATAAGAAGTGATCATGGGAGAGAATGTGAAAATATTGATTTTGAAGACTATTGCAATGAGCATGGTATTAACCACAACTTTTCGGCTCCTAGAACTCCTCAACAAAATGAGGTAGTTGAAAGGAAAAACAGAACTGATGGTGAAAATGTTGATAGTTGGGGATGTTTTTTAACATGTATTAGAAATCGAGTAACTCAAATGAGGGGTCTTTGTGTTATCTCTGATCATCATCAAAGCATTATGGCTACGTTTGCTGATGTTTATCTTGGTTGGTCTGAGCCAAATGCATATCATCGGATTTGTATGCGCCATCTTGCTAGCAACTTTATGACTCGCTTTAAGGATAAATGGTTGAAACAACTTTTATGTAGAGCCGCCTTAGAAACTAAGGTAGAAAAGTTCAACATGCATATGGACACAATTGGGAGAATTAATCAAGACGCACTTAGTTGGTTGGAGGTTATTCCCTTTTAGAAATGGGCACTGTCACATGATGGAGGTCGACGATATGGCATAATGACTACGAACATGTCAGAAGTGTTCAATAGTGTGCTTAAAGGGGCACGAAGCTTCCCTATCACTGCATTTGTTCAATTGACATTCTATCGAGTTAATAGTTACTTTGTTGTAAGAAGATAACATGGTGCTAGTCGACTTGCTTTAGGTGAAGAATACACTTCTAATGTTGATGTTAAGATTAATGCAAATGTTGTTAAGGCAGGTTCTCATGAGGTTGTTTTGTATTACCACTTCCAAGGATTGTTTCATGTGAAGGCCAGTAGGAGTAGAAAAAATACATCATCTGGTGGGCGAACATATCATGTTAACCTACGTGAACGTGGATGCACATGTGGCAAAACACTCATATATGGATTCCCATGTAGTCATATATTCTAGCGGCATGTCATTTTAGTTCAATTGATTTTAGATCATTTATTCAACATTATTATACTATGCAATCATACTTTAGTACTTGGACACCATTGTTTAACCCCATACACAATGAGTACGAGTGGCCACCATATGTTGGTCCAGTTATTGTGCCTACAGATTCAATGAAACGTGTGTCATGTGGATGACCTAAATCTACTCGTTTGCACAATGAAATGGATGTTAGAGAAGGTAAAACCTTGGTTACATGTGGTTTGTGCAAACAAAATGGTCACAATCATCGTTCTTGTCCAAATAAGAACATGGGTGTTGGGCTTTCATGATGGGTGTTGGGCTTTGGATGTTGATATTATGTTATTTGTATTTTGGACAATACCTATGTTATAAGAGAGATTTTGCTGTTAATTTCAAAATTGTAATATTAACAATTATTAATCTTACAATAGTATATCATTTGCAGATGAATATTTTGATTAATCGGGTTGTTTGTATTTTGGAGAATACCCTATTTATAATGGAGACTCTACCACAATTTTTAAAATTTGGATGTGAACTTAAGTGTTTGACATTTTTTTTTTCATTATTGTACTTGGATATTGATATTGGTTGCATATGAATATTTTGATTAATCAAATTCTTTGTATTTTGGAGAATACCCTATTTACAGGGGAAACTTTATTGAAAATTTTTAAATTATAATATTAACATTAGTTTATTATGACAGTATAGTAATGGAGCATAGAGAGGGCAGATTTGATCCAGATCCATTCGATCGCTCTATTTTTGTGCTACAGGATAGGCATAGGTCTCAATTAGAGGATTCTGGTTAAGTATATGTGTATATATATATATATATATATATAAACATAATCATAAACCTTAATTAAGTTCTTATTTAATTGAAATTGTATCTTTTGTAGCTTAATCGGGTATTGACATGTCGACAACATTTATGGACATTCATGCGAGAATGGGAGATGGACCCTCGTATTCGACAATATGTGATGCAGTCTGGATTTTATGGGGTATATCGTGTCGGAAACATTTCACTAGATTGGCCATTGATCACAAGTCTTGTTGAGCGATGGCGGCCCGAGACACACACATTTCATTTACCTATTTGAGAGATGATTGTTACTTTACGGGATGTAGCCATGATTCTAGGATTACGTATTCATGGGCCTCCTATCACTGGCACATGTGACATAGATTGGTCACTACTATGTTCAGAGCTTTTAGGTGTCGTCCCACCTCCATCTCAAATTAGAGGGTCAGCTATATCAGCACGGTGGTTGCGTGAGCAGTTCTCATATCCACCAGTAGGGGTCGATGATGTTTTTTTACAGCGTTATGCTCGTGCTTTCATATTAGCACTATTGGGTGGAGCATCGTTCGCATACAAGACTGGCACGACTGCCGGCAAAGTCTTCTTCCGTCGCTGCTTACTCTTTCTCTCGATCCTTTTCTTTCCTATTTTTCTTCCTTTCGATCCTCGGCTTTGTCTCCCCAACCCCAGACGAGGAGGAATGTGTCGTATTTCACACCATCCTTTCAAGGTGGGTCACACTCTTATCAAAAGAAGTGGGATACTTCGGAAATGTACAATTATGTTACCTTTCTCTGTTGAGAAACTTCACTGAGATTTCTCACTATAGTTGGGGCAGTGCAGTGTTGGCATACCTATATAGATGTCGTGCGAGTTTGGATAATGCCATAGAGATTTTTGGACCTATCACACTATTACAGGTATTTCGACATAATTATCTATTCTAATTAATTGACTCACATTATTGTTGTAAATTGTCTAATTTTGATAATGATATTTCATTTTGTAGTTGTGGTCATAGGAGAGACTTCATGTGGGTCGACCTAATTTCAGTCGTCCTCCAATGCCTATAGTAGTCCCATATGTACATGATGATGTAGTTGATGGTTTATATGATTATCTATTATCAGATGCGGCACTCCTAGTTGATCCATTGGGCCACAGGTGGAGAGTACCCTTGTCTTGGTCTTCATAACCCATCATCACATGTGTTGACATTCTATTAAGATCAATTAGATGCCCAAACACAGGATCAGGTAAAATGTTAATGCATAAGATTACCTTTGCAACATTTTCCACCAATGTGACTAATTAATTTTTTTTTTTAAATTACAAGCATTATAGGAATCATATACAGTAAATTTGATTGCACATCTTCCGGCTATATGTCAAGTTGATGAAGAAATTTGGCAAACTATGTCACCTTTAATTTGTTTTGATATTATTGAGTGGCATATACCATAGCAAGTTTTATGCCAGTTTTGTATGCAACAAGGGATGCCTCCACCTTGTTTAATAGATATGGAGCTACATTTAGTGGATAGGCGAGGACAACATCAGTATGATTGGGCGACATTCCATGCTCAGTACATTTCTCTTTGGGCTACTCGTTCTGAGTGTATTGCGACAGCACCACTTGCTATTACTATCATAGATTTTTATGATCCATATATGCAGTGGTATTGACGTATCACACGACGCTTGATCGCACCTGTTTTGCATAGAGATCATATGAGGTTCCATAGTACAGCTTCTGCCACCGAGTTATTGGTGAGATCATTTACATGTACATTTTTTATTTTATTATTTTTTTTAAGTTATTTTTTAAAAGAAAAAAATAAGAGCATTTTTATCAAAAATAAGCCCAAAAAATTATGAAGGGTTAGATTTCCAAAATTGACTTTTAATAACCTTTTAGTCAAACAACCCAAAAAAATCAATGCTTGATAAAAAATTATACTAATGAATGATATCAAACTGTCACCCCTATGTAAATTTCTTAATTAGGAGCAAGGATGAAAATATCGGTAATCACGGATATATCGGTACTTCGAAAATATCGGTAATCACGGATACATCAGTACTTCGATTTTACGGATATATCGGAGATATATCGACAGATATTCTAGAAAAAAAATATCGATAGGCTTAAAATTGTTAAAAACTCATAGAAATGTAAGGAAAACCTCATAATAATATAATTAGAAGTATAATGGACATTTTAAAGTTGTTTTATTGAAAAATTTGATATACATATGATATAATTTGCGATATTAGATGTAATTATATCATGTCGATCTATAAGAAATGTTAATTTTGTAATTGTTCTCATTATAAAGTCACATAAAATACTTCATTTCATTAAATATCAATAATTTGTACACATTAAATTCATTAAATAAACATATTTCATATTCAAAATATACTAGTTCATGTTAATTAAATTAATTAAATAATTTAGCTAAGTTAACTAGTTTAATTTAATTCTAAATGTGAAAATAAATCACAAATAATCATCTAAAATAAACATATCAATTTATAATTAAATAATCAAATTAACATAAGTTAATTCAATAAAAATATAAAAATTAATTACAATTGAATGTAAAAATAGCATTAAATCATCCATGTTGCAAACATACTAATTAATTGAAAATACATTAATTAATTACAATTGCAAACAAAATTAATTACAATTTAAAACAAATATACCTTAAAATGATTAAATAATTAAACAACCTTAATAAAAATTGAAGTAATAAGAAAGCAAATAAAAAATGAAAGCAAAAATAGATGAAATAGATGAAAGTTGGGCTATTTATAGAAGAAATTTGGGCCAAAATAGTCGTTGGAACATTAATTTACCGTTGAAAATCAATTTTGGTCGTTGGATAAAAAACTGGGAGCAATCTGGCCATTGGATTGCCATATTACCATTGGAATCACATCTAGGTTGTCGGATCAACACGGGCGTGATCTGAGCCGTCAGATCACGTTGCATGAAGGAGGGGAAATATTGCCAAAAAATCGACGATTTATTTCTGATATATTGTCGATATATAGTCGATATTTTGCCACCAGAGGTGATTTTTTCAAAAAATCTCCGATGTATCACCGATATTTTGGCGATATTTGCGGAAATATCTCCCCTCCGATCTTTCTCCACAAAATATTGTGTCGACCCCTCCTGATACACGATATATCGGCTATATATCGCCGATATATCCCAACATTTTCCTCTTTGATTAGGAGAGCAATTAGTGGCTTAAATCTTCAAACTGTCACCCCCATGTACATTTCTTAATTAGGGGAGTGATTAGTGGCTTAAATCTTAGTTCACTCCATATTTAACTCATTCAAAATTTGATCTTGAATAAATAGAACAATCAAATCATAAACATGTCACCTTGAGAGATTAATCATATTGATTTAAATAAGACTTTCAACTTGATTATTAAATGAATTACATAATATGTTACCCTTTTAAAAATTAGGTCATGTTTGGGTTTGACACAACACAAACACGCCCATCAACATGAATTACCACCCCTAAACCAACACCTTAAGTTGACACTTCCTTGGAAATGGAACAATCATCTAAGTCTGATATCTACACCTCAGTTTTAGGACATCTTTACTAGCATGCATTGCATTTCCTGTCCAAAATCTTACCTTAGAGCGTTGTTAACTTTTAAGCACCACTCAGCAGCAGGGAAGGAAATGTCCAACATATAGTTGGTGCAGAAGAGAGAAAATCAACATGCTAAGATGATGATTGATGATTAAAAATTTGTGTTCAAGACTGAAAGATTCTATCCTTTTAACAAAACATGAGCTGAAAAAATGAACCAAACCTCCAAAGTTCATGGCTTATCTGAGTATTAGCAAACACTTGCTATATGCTGAGCCTCACACTATAGAAAACCATAAATGACAGTGAAGCAAAGCTTTAAATAACTTCAGCATACTTCCATAGTTATCAGAGCTGGACACCGAGCTGAGCACCATCAGAAAGCAAGCCCAAAAGAGCATTGCAAGCAAATATCTAGTCACAACTGCTTGAGAAGCTGAAGACCCTGATAGATATTGGATAACTGTAGCTTGCAGAGGTAGCATTTATCATTGAAATTTCCTGTTATTGAATAGACAGGAATTGAATTCTTCATACGAACCTTCCCCACAACAAAATTTGATATCCCCTAGCGTCCCAGCTTCTTCAAAGCAAGAAAAGCCTCACCAAGGTGGGTTTCACAAGCAACATGAGCATCAGGTGGCAAATCTTTGAGAAAAGACTTGGTCAGGTTAGAGGTTGATATCATCTGGAAGACCTTGCCACAGAATTTCCGCACATGAGTACGCCTTGCCTGCTTTTCTGGCATATTTGTTACTAACACCTTTATTAGAAAGGCAAGTTTAGGCAGATGGCTTTTCAACATTTTCTTTGATGCCTCCTGACCTTTTACATCAGTGTTAAAAAACACATGTGACTTCAATATTTCAATCACCAGATCAAGAGCTTCAACTCGCCGGAACTCTGATTCTGCATTGCCACATTTCTCCAAAAGGAAGCCTAAGAGATGATGCCCGATCCATGGTCGTCTTCTAAATATTTCTTTTAAAAAATTGGATTTAATTTGAATCTTTTTACTATCAAGATACCCCACTAGAACACGCTTGAAAATATCAAAAAACCCCTGCAGTTCAGACTCTGGGAACTTTCTTGCATCAAGGATCTTCAAAATCCAAAATATTGAATTCTGAGCAAGAGAACCAATCATTTTATGACGGTTCCTGGAAGCTGACTGTTTCTTCTTGGACGGATTTTCAGAAGATCTCTTCTTCTTAAATGGTTTTGAAGCCCACTTCAAGTTTTTTTCCAGCAGAGATTCAAGTGTAGAAAGTTGCACAGCTTCACCCTTTGGATATTCCTTTGCTTTGAAAATTTTCTTCTGCAGAATTCCCCATATGCGCTGTCCAAGCTGCTCGCTACCTTCTGCAGTGTGTGGCTTAACAAATGCCTGAGCCAAGTTTGAGTACACTGACAAAACCTGGGGTTTACCTGTGCAGTAAAGATAAGTACAAGCACGGATTAGGACAGAAGCTCAAGAAAATCAGTCCTGTGTTATATAGTAGACCATGGCACTTGATCTTAAAATTACATTAAATTACATGTAACAACATATTAAATAAATCATCACAATAAGATAGTAATCCGGGGCGCCAAGCAAAACAAGCAGTGTGCCTTCCCTTAAGAAGTGACCTGCTTAACCCCCTGGCCTCATAAGCAATTTTTTTTTTTTTTTTCTTGATTAGAAACAACAATATAATATATTAAGGTAGGTAAGAATAAGTACAATAGAAGAATGAGGAATACTCCAAAAAACTACACAAAAAGTATGTAGGAACCTTCAAAATACTAAGTAAATCTATACAACTATGAGGTGCCACAACCCAAATGGGAATATAAAAAAAGCAATCAGCCCTTGCTTAGCCCACACCTTTGGACCTGCACACCAACATCCAATCAAGTTCTCACTTAAAGGGTACAAGAGGCCCAAAAGGAGGTTTAAGAAATGAATGACATCCCAAAGACCCTCTGAAGTTCTCGCTTTGTCCTCAAAATCGTAGTGTTTCTTTCCCACCACACACAACCCACATCAACGTAAGACAAGCAAACTACCACAACACCTTGCCTTTATTGGTACTTCCCAACTCTTTATATAAGATGGTCATACTCTTAGGAGGAACCCAATCCAAATGAACCAATTTGAATAGTCTATGTCATAGCCCCAAAGTCAAAAGACAATGTAAGAAAAAATGATCTACCGTTTCATCATTCTCCATACACAACAAACAAACATCAGGATTGAGGGCTTTGTAGGATTTTCTCATTTGTGGCATGTCATCGGTGTTTATCTTCTTGTGTGCCACTAACTAAGGAAAGGGCTTGACCTTAAAAGGAACTTGTGATTTCCAAACAAAACCAACAAGGAATAATGGAATTGGATCAGTATGGTTAGACAAGACTCAAAAGAACGTTTTTACTACAAATAAACCTAAAGAAAATAAACACCAAGCTCTCGCATGAGGTACAAAGGGGTATAAGTGCAAACAAGAAAGAGAGAACATGAGTTTTTCAAGATCTCCTACCTCAAAATCAGAAAGATTGCGACAAAAGTTTAAATTTCAAGAGAAAGGATTAGTGGTCCTAAGAACTAATGAAATAGTACTGTTTTAGAGTTAAATTTTAGTATAAATCAACCGATGGAATGATGATAACATTTATTCCTAAATTTTAGAGTAAAATTTTTTCTTGCCTAATTTTCCAAACCAATGAATGTCTAAAGTGCATCCCTAGGATGCCTATTCTTTGGTTAATTGAAAATCATTATCACGAGTTTAACTAGACCTGGATATTTCAATCCCAGGCCTGCCATCCCACTCCAACTTACCAAAACAGGTCAGGTTGGACATCTTTCAGACTTAGACAGTGGATAGATTTCACAACATTGTTGTAAACATGTAATATTCTGATTAGGCTCCAGAAATCAAATCTAATTATTTTACCATTTTCAATATTTTTAGAATACAAAAGGATCTGATAATTTTAGTCAAATTAGCCCAACACAAAATCACCCTAATCAAACCCCAAAAATTCAACCAGAGAGAAAACTCAAACTGGGAAGGAGTAGTTACACAATTCTGGTAAACAGTAAAAGAAGGATTTTTTTACATGTCCACATTATATACTATTATTAGCAAATATAACACTTTGGAGGGGAGGGGGAGCAACTAGATATGCTCCAATGAAGGGATGAAGGCTCACAGCATAAAAATGAATGGAATACCTAAGAACAAATAATTGACCAATTTCAAAAATTGATGAACACTTGCCTGGATTTTCATGCAGGTAAATTTCCAGCAAGGAAAGGACTCGAAGTTTGAAGAGCACAAGTTGTGAATGAGCTGTCTCACCCCCAGCTTGGTTCTTGCGCTCTTTGAAAATCCTTGCTAGATAAGTATCCATTCGGAACATTGCATCATCATCCATTCCCCCATCAGAATCATCAGAAGCTTCAGGAATTTCTTCAACTGCCTCTACTCCAACCACTGCCTCAGAGTCATCCGTTTGCTCATCACTCTCACCAGTTTCACCTGTCTCAGCTTCATCAATTTCCTCAGCTTCTTCAATATCAAGAAAATCATCATCATCATCACTATCATCTTCACTCTCTGCATCCTGATGTCTAGCAGGTTTTAGGTCTTTCTTAATGACACGCAACATCCGAAGCAGTCCATCATCCGTGACATCATCACAGAAATATTTGAAAACCTACAAACAAAAAGGAAGCCGGACACTCATATATTGTAAGTGTTGAAAATACCATAAAGAGAAGGAACAATCTATTAGCAAAGCCCTCATCTGGAGCCATATATCCATAGTAAGTAAAATATTCGTAACAAAGACATCTTAATATGTTGCTAGGCTACTTTCATTACCTGCAATTTCCCAAGTTTTAACCTGAATCCTGTAACTACTATTTCTTTCTCAAAACCATAAATATCTGATATGTGCTAGACAAATGATCCTACAATTGATGTTAGTAAAGCAGCTGATATCTGATCAGTCATTTCAACTTCTCAGACAAAAAACTTAGGCTAGTATTAGGATGGTGTAAAACACAGCCTAGCATCAAAGGATGATAACCGACAAACACTGAATAACAAGGTTTGAAAAAATGTATTTAATGAACGAAAAAATAGTGCTAAGAGAATATCAACAACTAACACCTGACTTATAAATCTATGTACAAGTAAAATCATCAAAGGTGGAAACCCTGTAATTACATTTGAAACAGAACTTCAGAAACCCAAACACCAATTATTGGGAGAGCTTTGCTTGCCAGAATGGCAAAATTATTTTAATCAAATATGATGACCCCAGTTAAACAATAATATTAATGAATCCTCATAATTTAAAATAAGAAATTAAGGTTTTGTACAAGTTACTAATTTCTGTTTTAATCCTCTTGAGTAAGTAAGATTGCTTCTTTTTATGTCCTCAGAAAACAAAGAAAAGGAAAAGCCTATATTTATGTTGGGGGCATACCTTATAACTAATTTGAGTTAACTTTTATCATAAAACCATATAATTATATCCTCTCCTTTCTAAGCAACAACATGGAGCATCAGGAAACCCCTAAGGGTGTTTGGATGTTCATTATGGAGTCAGTATGATCTGTTAAATTCACTTTTCTTTTCTTTTTCTTTTCTCGCCACTAAACAAAACCAAACCAGTTACCTCCCTCATCCCTAGCAAACCCTTACCACCACTAGAGTCAAGCCACCTCAAGGGCCTTTTGTAAAGGTCACTTCTTATATTGGAATTTCAGTTGGCTGACAATCTTCCACAAAAAGCCATGATCCATGAGGTCACAGTCCAAGCCTAAATACAAGTTTTTCAGTTCTGATTCCTTAATCCCTAACAAAAATGCACCTGATAATGATTTAGTTTGGTGATTTTCTCTATTTAATCCTTAACCAAAATTCTGAAAAGGATAAGAAAACAGTGGGGTAGGGTAATCATTGGAAGGTGAGTGTTACAAGATCTATCTATATGTGCACAATCACTTTTGCCCACATTTAGGAATCCAAAATCAATTTTCTCCTTCATTAATGAATTTAAGATTTCATAGAAAATATAGTGCAATTGAATTATGAAAAGGAAAATGCAATTGAAGAAATTTTGCAAATCTGAGCCAGGACCAGGGGTAGTTCAATACTAGGTAGTCTAGGTTAAAGCTGAGTAGTTAAAATATCAGATGTACATTACCCAGACTGCATTAACTAAGATGTATGCAGTTTCCCTGCTTCATTTGATAAAATGTTGTGTAAAAAGGTACCGTTTCATGAAATTGTTTACACCCAAACAAATGTACAAGAAACAAGGAGTGGACTATCTGTAACACAACACCGAATCATAAATGATCAAAAGATGAGAATAAGGAGCTTGATTTGCCATTCTCACCTGCTCAATGGCAGACCGCATTGGAGCTGATGACTCTGGCAACAATGAGAGTAATGTATCCACAAGGACATTCATTAACTCAGGTGTTTCATCACCATCTAACTCATCTTCACCAGAGGATTCAAGGAGATCAGAAGAAGAGAAGGCTTTCTTACAACATAGAATAAGTTCAGAGGCAGCTTCAGAGAATTCCCCAGGTCGAAGGAGTACTTGCAGCAGCAACTGGATGAGCAAGTACCTGAGAGCATGCAGTTTATTTGCTGTTGCACTGAGCCTCAAGTTTCTTTCCTGAAGACAGTTTCTTTCCTGTAGGTGTTATATGCCATTTATAGCATTGGAAAAAGTGGTCATCAGTTTACTGAGCTAAACATCATAGGAAATGACAAAGGAGACAATTAAAAAGAAAAAAAAAAAAGAATTGAAAAGAAACAAAAATGCAAGCAAGTTGCATCAAGACAATCTCAAATAAAGAATCTCAATTACAATAACAAGACTTGCAGCAGATGACCCACTAAAATTTTTTTAGAAGATTGTCCATCTCAAAACCAATATGAATAAATCATTTCAATACGCTGATTTAGAAACTTGATCTGGGCTCTGGCATATCTTACAGTCAAGTTTCTATTTATAAGCCATCTTAGCAAATGTAATCTGAGATGCCAAAGCACTCTGCAGAGTATCAAACCAATGCAGCACCAAACCAAAACAAATAATACACACAGAGAGAACATGGGTAGTCAGTTTGGCTCATAGAAAAAAATTACCTCTCTACAAAGCCTACTTTCCATAGCTTGCAATTTAGTGAATGCCTTCTCATCCTCATTGCTCAATGTCTGAAAGAGTGAAACTGAAGGAATATTGCGTAATGTACTAAGAAATCGCATGAAGTAAGAACCAAGATCAATTGGTTCACGTATGCTTGTCAATGCTCGTGGCCCCTCTCCTTCCTGACCCTCTACTTTCTGACCCTCTCCTTTCTGAGCATTTGCCAGCAA
The DNA here is from genome assembly GCF_004353265.1 of Vitis riparia. Classification (NCBI taxonomy): domain Eukaryota; kingdom Viridiplantae; phylum Streptophyta; class Magnoliopsida; order Vitales; family Vitaceae; genus Vitis; species Vitis riparia. The sequence continues at coordinate 10,073,124 of NC_048433.1, read as the reverse complement.
TAACTGGAGCTGCTCAATACACATCCTGCAAAGAGCACTAGAGGTGGCTGCTTTTGGCCACCTAAATTTTTCCTGTAATTCAAATGATGTCACTTCAGTGCCAAGAGATGAAGAAAATAGACCCTGAACAGCTAGAAACTTCAATATCTCTTTTTGCACCCGAAACTTTGCTTCAGGATCCAGCTTCAGATATTTCAAGATACTAGGGAGGGAATCTACGACCCAACTTCTCAGAAAATCAGAATTTCCTGATGGTCCAACAGATTCCTTATCCTCTGCTGAACCTAGCTCTGAATTGTCATCTGTTGTCTGACTCTGATCAGAAGGTTCCTCCGAAGCATGACCTTCATCCACAAACATGCTAGTTAAGTTCTGAATAAACAACATGCATCCAGATTCTGTTTTGAACTCTGCCATCAAATCTTTAACAGTTTTTGTCCGTGTAATGCAATCAAATCTCCCACTGCTGTGCTTCTGTAGAGCCATGATGACAGAAACTTTTCTAACATCATCATGTCTGACCCAATCTGATAGTTCTTTAAGAAAATACTGTCCAACTTTATGCAGCCAAGTGTCCTTGGTAGAAAGTATGTCCATCAAGCACTGGACAAGTTTGTAAGAAAGAACAATTGGGATGAAAGATGCGGGCAACCTTGGTAAGAGAAGAAGCAGAACATCAAATGCCAAGTGTTTGCGGTCATGAGATGACGGAAGAAGGGATCCTTCAATAATAACTTCACAGAAACACCGGAGGTTTTTTGCAATGTCTTCTTCAGAAGAGCTACACTTGCGACTCCTTTTGTGCTTCTTAATGGAACTTGAAGATACCACATCTTCATCTTGAAATACAACATCAGGCAAAAGACTATTTACTAAAACAGGCCAAACACTGTGGATTCTTGGTTGACAGAAGGTAGATTCCTGCAATACTCCACAGAAACTCAAAATATAAGATAACTTTCTATTTTTTAAAAATAAATAAATAAGCAAACTTATTAAAGCCACCTAACAAAAATGGGGTGCAACCAAGTACATAGATAGCATCAAGAGTGCACCACAGAAAGGCGACTAAATCTCTTCTCCCCTATTTATTCAGCACAAAACTTGATATTTAAAGATAAATCTGAATATCACCTTTAAGCAATTGACAAGGGATGATAAGTGGCTTGTGGCAAAGAGCTTGCTGGGGCTGAAAGGATTTGGCAAGAGTTTGTCAAATATTTTGCTGTCCAGAGAATTTTTTTCTCTTATTTTCAGAGCTAGGAGCAACGCATCAGGGTTTCCAACTTCTGTGGCTCCCTCAAACCAATCATTCATTCCCGGAGCTTCAAGTACATGACTCAACAAGGCTTCAGTAGGTAACTGCAAAAGAAACACCACTTGGTCTAAGATTAAGTGTCATAACATAATCCAGTATATGAATATGCTTAATTTATTCAAGATATGAAATCCATGTCACAGATTTGTCCACATTCTATTAGCTTACTGATAAATTTCCACTTTCAGTAGCTAGATGAGATAGATAATGGAGTGAATCATGCAGCTTGATTAAGAACATCATAGGCCAAGATATGACATATATGAGAAAATTATAGTTTTATTAGTCATAATTTTCTCCTTTTTTTTTTTGTATGAAATAGAATTTATTGTAATAGAAGAAGAAGAAAGGGAAAAGCCTATGTAAACAAAGGATATGTAGAATGGGAAAAGAACACCTATTACTATTACTTGTACTACAATTCATAAAGCTTCATAATCCCATACTATACTAATGATTAGCTCGTACCGTTAGTATACTGCTTGAAATTTGAAGTTTGACTGAAGTTCAATATTTCAAGCTTGAAATTTGAGTTCAAAAAAACCTGAACTCTGAGCTTGAGCCTGACAACCTGTTCAGGTCATTCCCTTCAAAGCCCAAGTCCTGGATGCCCAAGGCCATTTCACATCCTACTCAAGACTCAGCAGAGCCTGAGAACTAGGGGTGTACTTTTGGCACAAAGCCCGAAGCCAGTCAAAAATTGGGTTATGTTCGGGCCTGAGACAGGTTTTGAATAACCCACTCCAGGAGGAATAGAACAATAAAATCAATAGAAAATAACTGGAGTCTTCTCATAGTTCAAAAAAAAAAAGAAGCTGGAATCTCACCCAACTTCTGCAACATATATAAAATAAAAATGCAGAAACTTTCAAACATAGAATCATTTTTTCCTTTAGAACAATAATGAATAGGCTAAATTACCTTTTCAACCATGTCCAAAATAACTGAAACGGCTGGCTCTTGCAGGTATCGCTTCTTGGCTGCAAGCGAGATAATAAGACTAGTGAATTCCTTGATGTAGGGAGTGTTTTTATCAGAAATCCATTCTTCAACTAGTCTTCCTGATCGAACAAGGGCACCATAAGCAAATAAGCGACCTAAAAGACAATCCTTTGCTTCCTACAATGCCATAAAAAAAGCTACTTAAAGATTTTCAGATGGAAAGTCATGAACCGGTCATAACATACTTCAAAAAATAAATGAATTATCACCCACCTGACCCTTCATTGAAGAAGAAACCTCTAACAAATCAACTATAAGTTTCAGGAATGATTGCACTTTGATGCTGGGAATTTTATTGAGTAAGATAGTCAAACCCAGAGCAAAACCTTGTCTTGCACACTGAAAAAGCAATACCAAATCACATATGACCCACAATTAGCACATAAATTTGCAATAGTGATAGCCAACTGTTTCCTGTAACAAAAAGCACTGCAGAAAAAAAATGTGTGGTTCCATATCAATGAATAGTAAGTAACTTGATTCCACATGTTTTGATATAACATGCAGAGACCAACCAATATCTGTAAACAGATCAATGAAATTCCATGGTTGTAAGTAGAGTGGCAGATCTGACAACATATAAATCAGATTTGTGGAAGAGATAAAAAAACCACAAAAGACGGTAGTTTTTTTTATCTTGTTTGCAGTCTGATGTTTCTATAAATAATAAGCCAAAATGTTTGTATCCAATATGGTAACAAAAGCAAACAAATCTCTAATGCACATGTGAAAATAGCAAATAGAAACCAGCAACACCCAATAGAAACCAGCCACTGACAAGAATACACTGGTATCCATGGTAAGCATTATTTGCTAAATGTACTAGATCATAAGAGAAGAGAAGAGAAGACAGAGAGAAGCCCCATTGTATTTCACTAAGAAAGGATCCAACATATATAAAACAATTGAAACATAACATATCTAGACGAATTTATGCAAAAAAATACCCAGAGGAAGCTGACATCATACGTAGTACAGAAAAAGGGACACAGATGGGAATTCCCACTGCTACAGAAAACGCGTTTTAGAGTTTCTTAATTCCTTAAAATGTGTTCCTAGTAGATTAAGATCAGACTGAAACCAATAGCTAACACTACTTTCACCAAAGCACCTAGTTTTAAATTTGCTTGACTTCTTTTTTCTCCCAATAGTATATTCCCTTTGCTTTCTGGGACCTTCTAACTTGTTATGGTCTTGGGGAAAGTTTTGATGCCCAAACATATGCTCTGGATATGTATATTAAATGCACAACTATTCCTTTACAACAATACAAAATTTATCCCCTAGAGAGGAAAAAGTCGTCCAAGGAATAAGAAGTTGTTCAAAAAAGAGGCAAAGAAACTATAGTACAAGCAATCAGAGGTATGTCCTGGTTTATTAATCTCTTTGTAAGAAAACAGACAAGAAGTTAATCTCACTTACCACAGAGGAACAGATGAAATAGGAAGGGCATTAATAAAATCAGAACTAGAGTTAACTATGCTTACCAGAATATTATATATAGTTTCATGGCCTAGCTACAAAAGAAGGAAGTTCAATTTTAGCCTTAAAAATCATCACAACTCCGATGAATGATAAGGTTCCAATTACAAAAAGAGTTACATTTAGCTATATAGTTCATCCTATTTTCACTCCAATTATCAAGATCCATAATCAATGGATAAATATTTAACCACACATTTTAAAAAGAACCCACCAATACAAACAATGATGTTATAAGAAATTTAGAAACAAGCCAACTCAACGCACCTCTCTTGAGGATGAGACCCCACGGATAAGCCTACGAACAGCATATCTCAAAGAAGGAGCACAGTTGTTAAGACCATCATCCTTTTCAGCTTCCAATTGCAGCCCACGCTCAACCAGCTCCTTTTTCCCAAGCTTATCATACACCTTTTGAACTTCCTGCAACTCCATCACCATCGTTTCTACTGCCGCTTCTCTTACTGAAGAATTGATCGATACCAAGTCTTTAAAAACAGTAATATGGAATTCTGGCAAACCACTGCTGGGTGAAGAAGCTGGCTGCTCCTTGGTATCATCAGCATCTTTCAATTCCGAACCTGTTTGCACTGGCTTTGATTCATGATTTTCAGAAGAAACCCCATGCCTCTCTTTGTCCAATGCTTTCCTTTTCTTCCTTCTCTCCATTGGTTTGACAGAAGCTGCACTTGCATTTTCCCCATCTTTCTTCTTCTCCTTTTTCAATTTTTTCTTTGATTGCTCAGATTCAACTTTATCAATAGGCCCCTCATCCTCTGCTTCCTCTATGGATTCTAAACCCCTTTTCTTACTACCCATTAAAGCCAAAATCTTCTTGTCAAAACCTTCTGTGTAGTCATAAAAAAATAAAAAGGGCCATCAATTCATAGATCAACAACAACAAAAACGTGTTACTAATAAAAATGGTAAATACCATTCTAGTTGCTAAAGATTAACGAAATCAAACCAATGCACACAATTCATCTATATTTATGCTATATATAGAAGTACGAAAAGTTTGTAGACTCTTTTTTTCCTGAAGCACCCTTACTATATTACTTATTTTCCTTCATATTCCATATTTTTATTATTTAACTATAGCAAGCATAATGAATTCACCTTTATATCATTTATAATTCATCTCAAAAATGATAACAAATTGATCTTTATATAATTTATTGATTATCACCAATAAAATTAAAATTCATTTTACTTATTTGCACCTTAAGTTCTTTTAAGCTAAATATTTTTTCATTTTTGTAGCTCTTTTTTTTCTTTTTTCTTTTTTCTCAAAGGCTTCCATTTTCATCAGGTACCATTTATGTTTCCATGATAAAATTAGTGAACGTCAATACAACCCAAATATATATAATTGTACAAGACAATGTTCCCAAAACTCTAGCTAGAGTTGTAGTCCAAAATGAAATCCTAGAATTCAAAATTTTCAGCAATAGAGTGATGAGTTAAAAGCATTCAAAGAGAAACCCTAGCCCATGTATGCTTGGTTTCCAAGAAAAAGGAGCAAAAGAAGAAAACAACATTTTCATTTTTATGCTATCTCTAATCTTTTGCTTCCAGAAAAATAAAGAAAGAAAGAAAATAAAATAAAACAAAACCATGTCAACTAAGCCCAACAGTCCGTGTGAGTTTCAAGTAAAGTGGCATTTTTCTGTATTCCCTAATCCTCAGTGCTGAAAACTTTGCACTTCAAAATTTTAATTACTTCTCTCATATTTTCTCTGCATCTAAACTGAATCTATTTTTATAGGAGAAAGCATTCCCAACACCAAAGATCGTCAATCTAACAAAAACTTCAGTCTTAGCTGTAATCCAAACTTGCAATAGTTCCATGTCTGCTCAAAGAGAAACCCTAATTTTCAAAACTTCCAGAAATAGTATTCCTAAGTTATAAAGCACCTACCCTCTGCTTGGTTACCAAGAAAATAAAGAAAAATAAAAGAAAACCACATTTTAATTCCTATGTCATCTTCCTCACTTCCTTTGCAGCCAAAAATCCAATAATAATAATAATAATAATAACAATAATAACAACAATACTAATAATAAATAAATAATCAGATCATCTAAGCCAAAGAATCATGTGTGTTTTACGTAAAGCATCATTTTCTGTATTACCGGAGTCCTATATATAGTGAAATAAATGCGATTTGAAACTTTTCTCTTCTTCTTTTTCTCATTATTTTCTCAGTGTCCAAAGGATTGTATCTAACCTATGGAGTATTTTCTCAGCATCCAAACAATTGTATCTAACCTTGAAGTCGATTTATTGAATGGGGAACAGAGACTGAAACAGTACCTCAAACTCAGAGATGGCTCGACCGCAGCGTTTCCAGAAAAATATTGAATGCCTTTGTGTTGATGGAGATTAGGGCTTCTTCTTATGCAGCTATGCTCTGCAAACAAACCCTAGAGCGGTGTACACTGTGAAGTCAGGTGACAATGGGCTACCCTGGGCCGGCCCAAATTTTAAACTATTGGGCCGTAAGCGCCCGGCTTTCTCATTGGTCACGGGCGTCAATATCCAATGCATGGATTAAAAAATGGGAGAATTGAGCTTTATTGATAATTAATAAAAGGTCCAGTCCATAATTGATTATAAAAATATGAGATACGAATAGATAAAAATACATTTTTAACTTTTACCCATCATTTTTGTCTTTATACCACCGCTCTTTATATGTCACTTCCATAAAATCTTTCATTATTTAATCTTTTTTTTTATTGTTTTTTTAAACTTTTTTAAAAATAATTAAAAAATCAGTATTATTTTCTAAACAAAAATTATATTAATGATTCAAAAACTATTTTAGAAAATACTTTTGAAAAAAAATAATTTAATTGAATAAAAATTATCTTTTAGATTTTAGAAGTAAATAATTTAATGATTAAAACACTATTTAAAATAAATATATTTACTATTTTTTTCTTTTATACTAAAAAAGTATTTTTAAAGTTTATTTTTTTACTATTATAAAATAGAAAATTAATTTTTTTAATCTTCTTCCTTCTTTATTTTAATAATTTTTTGAACATAGACTTTTGGTAATAAGTTATATGAAATGTTGCAAATTTGTTTATTAAGGAATTTTATTAATAATTTGACTTAATTGAAAATTTATTGAATTAAAAAAAAAAAAGAATGGATGAAGAGTTTTTATTTTAAATATCCAATTAAAATGTTTTCGTATTTAAAAATGGATTATATTAATACATAGTATAATAGAGATCGAATTTTTCTCATATAAAAGGGTTGAATGGTATATTTACCCATTTTAAATGAAAACAATTGTTAAAAATTGTATAGATTATATTTGAGTTTGGTTTTAAAATATTTTTTTAGTTTTTACTTCTTTTATTTTTTAAAATAATTTTTATTTTCTATATTGTCTCTTTTTTAAAATATGTTTAATTAAAAAAAGAAAATTATTTTTAAAAATGAAAATTGAATACCTTGTTTAATACTATTTTTTTGTATGAAAATAATAAAAAGAATTAAATTCTATTTATTGATTATTATTTTTTTCTATTAGTTATTTTAATAATAAAATAAAAAATATATATAATATGTTCACAATTAAATAAATGAATTGGTCAATTGTATAATTTTTTCACAAAAATATAATATGTTTACAAAAAAATTGGATTTAAGTTTTCCGCTCTTTTTCTTAATCAAACTACTGAAATTATATTTAATTTGTATCATTATATAAAGGTATTCACTAATTGTATAATGGAAATGCACTAAATGTACAAGGGGTGTAAAAGATTACCATTTGTAAAAGATTTTAACCAATTCTAAACCACTCATTTATCTTCCTTGTCACCCATGAATTGCATGCCCATATCATGCACTTTATTTAACTCTCATATAGAAATTCCGATACTTTCCCCAGTAATGATGTTTGAGGAAAAAAATTTAACCCTAATTCATCTACCATTTTCTTAGTTAAACCATTAGAAATATGGTTAACACACGTACGTGAACACATTACTTAAGAGGGATATATTGTGTTATTGTACAATGGTATTACACTAACTGTACAAGAGAAATGTACTAAGTGTACAAGGGTGTACAAGGCTCCCATTTGTGAAAAATTTTAATCAATTCTGAATCACTTCTTCATTTTCCTTGTCACCCACAGATTACATACACATGTCATGCACTTTATTTAACTCTCATATGGAAATTCCGATACTTTCCCTAGTAATAATGTCTGGGGAAAAAAAAACTTAGCCCTAATTCATCCACCGTTTTCTCAACCAAACCATTAGAAATATGGTTAATATACCTACGTGGACACATAACTTAAGAGGGATATATTGCATCATTGCACAATTGTGTGTACACTAATTGTACAAAAAGAAATGTACTAAGTGTACGGTACAAGGTTACCATTTTTGAAAGATTTTAATCGATTTTGAATCACTTCTTTATTTTTCTTGTCATGCATGAATTGTATATGAAATTTGCACTACTGTACAAGGGTGTACAAGGTTACCATTTGTGAAAGATTTTAATCGATTTTGAATCACTTCTTTATTTTTTTTGTCATCCATGAATTGTATATGAAATTTGCACTACTGTACAAGGGTGTTATACTCACTATATAAGGCAAATGTGCTAATTGTATAAGACAAAAATAAATGTGCTAATTGTATAAGACAAAAATACTAATTGTATAAGGGGTGTACAAGGCTACCTTTTATGCAAGATTTCAATTAACTCTAAACCATTTTTTTTCCTTGTCACCTAAGGATTAGACACTTTCCCCCCACACATTCCTTCACCTAAAAATTGTTACAATTTGAATTTTTAAATTTCATCATTCAAAATTTATAATTGCATATTTCGTTTGAGTAGTTTTAACAATTTTTTTTAAGTACATTTACATCCCATATAAAGGAAAATTAATCACAATATTTAGGTACTACCTTTTTTTGTGAAATCATGCATGAGGAAAAAAAAAGAAGAGGAAATTATGATACATTTGTTTGACTTGATGACATCGTATTTTAATAATTTAAACCATGTCAAGTTCACATTTATTCCATATTTAAAAGGGTATTTTAATATTTTTTTTCAAATTATTAAATTATAATACATTGTTAAATTAAAAATTAATTATCACCATTAGTTAAAAGATGATCATGTTACAAAAGAATATATTAAGACAATATCTATGTATTATCCATAAAATAGAGAAAATATTCAAATAATTGTCTATAACTTTGAAGATATTTATATAAAAAATAACTTATATATATATATATATATTAGATAAAAAAGAATAATACTATTTTTTAAGGTGTTTAAAAAATATTTATTGTATATTTTGTAAGTTAAAAAAAAATTATGAGGTATTAAAAAAATATTTACTTAAAAAATGTAGTAATAATCATTTTTAACTATTGATTTCCAATTTTTTTTTTGAGAGAAAAATAATTGGTGGAAATAGTGACACTTCCTTTATTAGGAATTAATTTACATGGTCCCATAATTAATATGTGAGAGAAAGGTAAAGTGAATAAAGAGAGAGAAAAAGGAAAGAGAAGTGGGAAGCCCATTGTTTTTTTTTCATTTTTGACAACCAAGGGCATTTCAGGAAATTTTGAAAAATAATGTCCTTCAACTTAATTTTCACTCTTCCGTTAGGTTTTGAGCTTAAATATAAAAGATATAAGGATCTTGGACCAATTTTCAAGCCCGGTTGGGTATAAAACACAACTCTCCCTTGAAAAATCAATTTTTATGAGCAATATATCGGTTTGGAACCAATAAATCAACAAAAAAATTGAGCGTGAAACAACGCATGGAGCAGCGAAGGAAGTCTGTCAAAATATCATAAATATATCGGCGATTGATATATCGGCGAATATATCGGATATATTATATCATATATATCCGGGAAATATCAGAGTTTTTTTTTAAAAATATTTATTTTTTTTAATTATTCATTTTTAATTTATTTTTTATTTTAAATCTATATTATCATTTTTTTACTACTTTTTATATTTATCTCATTCATTCTATTTTAAAAATTACTATCACTTCATTTTTTTTATCCGTTTAATTTTAAATGTTTTTATTTTAAAATATTAAAAATACAATTTTACTCAAAAATTGCTACAATATAAAAAAAAATGAAGTCCTAATATTCTATAAATTAAAATTAATTTGATAAGATAAATTAGTAATAATTTTATTTATTTAAATAAATTAATGTTAATAGAAAAATTGTCACTTGTAATAAATTTTTAGAAATCAAATCTCAAATAAAATATGTTTTAATAAAAGTATTTTAATTTTTAAAATAAATTAATATGAATATATTAAAGGAATTTATGCTATTTTTTTTTATAAAAATTTGATAAATATTACATGTAGGATTAAAGATAATATTTATCAAATTTTTATAAAAAAAATTAGCATTACTTACTTGTTTTATCATTTTTTTTTTAATTTTTTCAAGCATTCTTATGAATTTTGAATAATTTTTTACTCATCAATATTTTTAAAAAAATATTCACTCATATTTCTCCGATATTTCCGATATATCCGTGAAATACAAGTACTCGATATATTTTCATCCCAACTCTATCCTGTTTATTCAAAATAATTCCCATTATCATCCCATTAAAATAATTAAATGGGGTGGGCACGGAATGATTAGACAAATTTTTCATACCCATCTCATCCCACCCCGCTTTGTTTAACTTTTTTTTAGAAAAAATTTAATTACATTAAAATAAATATATTTTATAAATAATTAAAATATTATAATCTTTTTTATAACTTATTTCATTAAAAAGTATTTTTTATTATTGTTGTTGTTGTTGTTGTTGTTGTTGTTGATATATATTAAAAATAAGAAAATAAAAATTAAATTAAATTAATTTTATATATAATCGGGACAAGGTGGGACAAGACAAGGTATTACAAGGAGAGAATGGAAGGAGAAAAACACATTCTCTTTTCATTGTGCTGTGAAGGATGAAGAGCCTTGGTAAATATGTCAGTAAGTCGATTGTGTATTGTAACATGCAAAGTTTTTAAAAGCCCAACTTGTATATTTTCTCATACAATATGACAATTGATTTGGATATGCTTGGTGTGCTCGAGATAAATTGGGTTAGCTGCAATATGAAGGAGAGCTTGATTATCACAGAAAATGAGAGTTGGACCATGGTGAACAACCCACAAATCCTTAAGTAGTGAGAGAAGCCAAATGATCTCACAAGTAGTGTTGGCCATAGAACGGTATTCAGCTTCCACAGAGGAACATGACACAATTTGTTGCTTTTTAGACTTACACGAAATGAGCAAAGAACCAAGAAACACACAAAAACCAGAAACATAGCGGCGAGTATTGGGACATATTGCCTAATCAAAATTCGCAAATGCCTTGAGTTGAACTATATAATTGGATGGAAAGAAAATACCTTGGCCTGGAGTTCTCTTGATGTATTGGAAGATTCAAAAAGTTGCTTGGAGATGTGGAGTACGAGGAACAGCCTTTTACAACCATTGTACCATCAACTCGAAACTTGATCTTGTACACCCATTTACAACCAACAAGGTGTTTTCTAGGAGAAAGTGAGAGAATAGACCAATTTTCATTACTTTCCGAAGTTTGCAACTCAACATTCATAGCATCACGCCACACTTGAGATTTAACAACTTGGGAAAAAGTTTGGGGTCAATGTGAATGGCTAAGACGAATGTTCGATATGGTTGGAAAAGTTTTGATAGCTTAACAAAATAATAATAATAATAATAATAATAATGGGATAAAAATGAGGAGTAGAGGAAGTTATAAATGAAGTGGGGAATGGGTGTGTGACTAAGTAACAATGGTAGTTTGATAAATAAGTCAATTGTTTAATGACACGATATGGACGTAGGAATGACAATTTCGTGGGTCAATCGGGTCACCCATCCCGCCCAGCCCCGCCCCTATTGGGACGAGTATGGGAAAGTTTTGTGAAACCCGAATCAGGTTCGAGGCGGGTATGTGTTTGTAGTTACCTACCCCGCCCCGGAATTATAATTACCAATTTACCCTTAAATATTACAAAATACCCAAAATCTCCTTCTTATATATAATTTATTCTTCCTAGATTTTTAGGGTTTTTTCTCTCAGAAGAAAGGTTTCGTTTTCTCAATTCAAACTGCCCTAAAAGCAAAATCTTTTGCTCTAAAAATCAAATTTGCAGTCTCGTAGACAAGTGATTAATGGAGTTCTTGTGGATCCCTTCCTTCCAAGTAAAAAAACCCTAACCTTTGAAGCTTTGTTAAAAATTTGGCTTGTTTTTCAAATTTTTTTGGTTTTAGTTTATGGGTTTGAAGTTCTTTCAATTGTTTATCAATAGATTTGTAATTTATATGCATTCTTGGTCTTCGTCTTATATGTATGTTATCATAAATATCAGTTGAATCAATTTTTGTCTTTGACTCTTATTGTTCATGTTTCTGACATTAATTTTCACCCTGTCCAAATCAATTTCATCCACATATAAACTGATTTTTGGGGTTTATACGAATAAGAATGATGATTTATGAGATTTTCATTATTTTAGGGTTCAATTTTGGTATTCATGTTTTTTCATAAACAAGTTGTTATAAGAGAACGATCTAATTTCATGTTGTTTTTTCATAAATGAAAACCCTATTTTTTTTTTCTTTTTTAAATAGCTTTTAGAAACATATTATTCATGCTTCCAGAAACATACAAATAGAATTTTATTGTGACTAAATTGGTTTCAAACTATTTTAGAATATCCTAAGGATTCAGCAAAATGACATTAGAATGAGAGAAATTTTTTTTCATGCCAAGTACTAGTTCTAATCCAACTACAAGTAGTACTTCAACTAATGATGGATCATTGACATGTAAAAAAAAAAAAAAAGCTGACTTCGATTGTTTGGAATGATTTTGAAAAAGTCATAGTAGATGGACAAGATTATGCTATTTGTAAGCATTGTAAATCAAAACTTAAGGCCAATAGTAAGAATGGGACTAAACATTTGCATGTACATTTAGATAGGTGCATCAAACGGAGAAATGTTGATATTAAGCAAAAATTATTAGCAGTAGAGAGAAAAGGCTATGGAAAAGTGCAAATTGGTGGTTTCACATTTTATCAAGATATCTCAAGAGAGAAGCTTGCACGTGCAATTATATTGCACAAGTACCCTTTTTCAATTGTTGACCATGCAGGCTTTAGAGATTTTGCTAGTAGCCTTCAACCTTTGTTTAAGATGGTTTCCCGCAATACAATTGAGAAAGGGAAATTGAGTAGTTACTTGGAAAAGCTTGAAACTAAAATGACTATCACAATTGTTATGTGGACATCTAATCAAAAGAAAGGTTACATGGCTATCATTGTGCATTACATTGATGAGTCTTGGTTACTACAACATCATATTGTAAGGTTAGATATGTTATTTGTTCAAGTTTTCAATTATTATTTTATTTTATTATCGTTTAATGATGTCACTTATATTAATAATATGTTTTTATATATTGTTTAATATAGGTTTGTTTATGTGCTTCCTCCACATACAAAAGAAGTTCTTTCTGATGTGTTATTGGATTTTTTATTGGATTGGAATATGGATAGGAAACTATCTACAATCATCGTGGATAATTGCTCAAGTAATGATGACCTGATTGATATCCTCTTAGAGAAATTATCTTCAAGTGGTTCACTTTTATTAAATGGAAAAATCTTTCATATGCCACGCAACACATGTCTTGAACTTGAGTGTGAAGGAAGGTCTAGATGTCCTCCGAGTAGAAATTGAAAAAATTCGTGAGAGTGTTGCATATTGGTCAACAACACCATCAAGAGTGGAAAAGTTTGAAGATGCAACTCGCCAATTGCGCCTTCCATGCAATAAGAAGCTATGCCTTGATTGTAAAACACGATGGAATTCTATGTACTTGATGCTATCAATAACTATAACTTATAAAGATGTGTTCCTACGTTTGAAGCAACGTGAAAAGCTTTACGCCACAGTGCCATCAGAGGAGGAATGGAATTTAGCAAGAGAAATATGTGAAATACTGAAATTGTTTTGTAATATAACAAATTTGTTCTCAGAGCAAAATTATCCCACTGCAAATATTTTTTTCATCAAAGTGTGTGAGATTAAAGAAGCATTGTATGATTGATTGATTTGCTCAAATGAAGTTGTAAGCACAATGGCATCAAGTATGTTAGAAAATTTTGACAAGTATTGGAGTGGATGTCATATTGTAATGGCAATAGTAGTTGTATTGGACCCAAGATACAAGATGAAGATTTTAGAATTTTATTTTCGATAATGTATGGGTCTGAAGCTTCAAGTGAGTTTGGAAAAATTTGCCAACTATGTTATGATTTGCTTTCTGAGTACCAATCAAAGTTTAAGATGAGTCAACAAACTTCATCTCATGGTGCTTCATCAGTTTCAAATCTCTTTGAGTTGACCTATGACAAACAAGATCCTCTTTCGAAGTTTGACTTATTTGTTCATAATACCAGTGAAGAAGGTCATACAAAGTCAGAGTTAGACTACTACTTAGAAGAACCTGTTTTGCTAAGGATTTCAGATTTTGATGTTTTGAGTTGGTGGAAAATAAATTGTATTAAGTATCCGACTTTACAGATGATTGTTCGAGATATCTATGCCATTCTGGTATCTACAGTTGCATCTAAGTCAGCCTTCAGTACAGGTGGTAGGATGGTATCAAAACATCGTAGTAGACTCCATCTAAATACTTTGGAGGCCTTAATGTGTGCTCAAAGTTGGTTGGGAAATGAAATGGAAGGTAGTTAATCTAAAATATTTTCAATCTTATGAAACAACTATGTTGAATTTTTAAAGTTGTTTCTTGTTATTCTTACTTTTTATTGGGTGATTCTTTGCTTGTTAACCTAGGGGGCAAACTCACAATCATGGATGAAGATGACGAATCACTCTTGCTGTAGGTTCTTTTCTTGAGATGGAGTTGGTATTGGAGATATATTTTAGGACCCAAGAGACACTTTTTTTTAATGCTCTTTTTTAATCTTAATGTGGTTATAAGTATGAATATGTAGGGAAGACTTTATGTTTAATTTTTTTTTTAATGTTGTCATATTCATGGAGATTTTCCATTTTTATATGTTGTAGTTGTGATGTTTATTTTTTCATTTTTATCTTAATGTTATATTTTATATTGTTATATCCATGGTATTAAGCATCAAAACTGTATTTTTTGGCAAAGAAGGCATTAGTGCTAACCTAATTGCAGTAAATGAAGACGTTGGGGCTACAAATTAATATAACTTGGAGGTATAGCTAACTAAATGCTTATCATTTGATTTTTAGAATTTGAATGAGTTTGGTCCTTAATATCCATATTTAATTGTTTTGCGGTTACTTTGTATCTGCTTTCTTCTTCATTTTGGTCCTTATCATTTTATTTTTATTTTTATTTTGTGTTCTTCAAAGACAATGGCCTACATAATATATGAGGGTGGTCCTCTCTGATAACCAAAAATCCTCCAACTTGAAAGACAGGGCTTGATCCAGGTTTTTGGTACATTGCCCAAAGAATTTACTAACAAGCTAACTGACACCTTTCCACCTGCATCTATATGTACCTTTTTGATGGAGTGAATACGACAATGGAACTTCGTCTAATGCAGGTTTGCTTCTTTGGAATCAGACAAGGCAACAATGGATTGGAAATCAAAAGTCTCAGAACAGGACACAAGTTCGAGAACCCAGAATAAGGTCAAAAACTTTTATTAAACATGGGTTAGTTAACTATGCCTTGGTTTAAAATTTCCTGGGGACGTTTAATGCAACCAAAATTCTTTACCTTAATCTTGTTTATTTTAAACCAATCCATCTTCTAAGTAGCTAGAAGATCATTTTTGAGGCATGGAACATCTACTTAAGAGCCAATCCAGATTCCAGTTGATATTGATACAGGGACTTAACCAAGTAACACTTGATTTTTTATCAACTTTATCTTGTTAACAATATCTTTTACTATATTGTTTTTGGATCCTCCTAGATCTGGCATATATGGTGTTGATTTTAGCAAATGATACACCTACTTTATTAATAGGTGAATTTGCTAGAGATGAATGTCAGGATCTTCAAGGATAGATAGAGGCCTATAGAGTCTTTATGGGATGTGTTGTATTTTGCCTCCTCTTCATCGGTGCCTCTTGCTTCTGTTATTTCTCTTCAACCCTTGTGAGTATGATCTTGCTGGAGTATCAATTTTCAAGTAAGTAGGAGGGTTTGGGAGTTTCATTTTGAGTGGAATGCCATCTCTTGTCTTGGTTCGGTTGCCTTGAATTTAATTTTTCTGGCTGCTCTTTGGGAAACTTATGCCAGTTAGGTATTAGCAAGAATGTTCAAAGGTTGGGAGTAGGATAGTTAAAGATTCCATTAAACCTACTGGAGAAAATTTGGCAGTTGAGGTGGAGTTATTGGCATTGTTGGAAAGTTAGTCTTAAATTACTTCCTTGGGCTTCAACAATATCCATGTGGAAGGTGATTTACCTCAATTTATTTCTTGGGTTTCATGGAGAAGGCAAGGACTTTGGAAATGGGATGTTTAACTGCTAAGGTCACTGGTTTATCCGCACAATGCGGGTAGCTGTTATACTTGCTCATGTGGCTAATCAATCGGCTAATATGTTGGATAACCAATCATCTATTGGCCATGTAAGGTGCCTCACTTCAAGGGGCCTTTTGTGGGGAAGCATATTCTCTCTTGAGAGTTGTACTTGTCTTTTTGTGTTTTAGTTGTTTGGTTGTATACAGTTTTGCCTTAGCTTTTATTTATTTGTTTTTATTTTCAATAACTCTTCCTTGTTTTATTTTGATTCATGAAAGAATGAAATTTTTGTTGTTTCTAATAAATAAGAAATTGATTTCCTTGTGAATTGAAAAATTCACGTGGAAACAATTTTTGTGGTAGGAAAATTCTATTTTGTCCTAGTGTTTGATTTTGATTTGTCTACCAAAAACCAAAAACAGTTTAGTTTTGCAGCAATGTTTTTACATTATGCTGTTTTTGCATGTGTCACTTGCCATCTTGATGTGTTTTTTGCATCAGAATATATATATTTTTAGAATGGGCCGGTTCGTTATGTGTTCTCTACTATACTTCTCTATCAGTTCTGAAATTTTGGTTCTTTACTTGTTGAGTGGAAATTTTGTTGGATTTAGTGTCCATTTGGCAAAGTTGTAGTTCCTATAGAATGTTCTTCTGAAAAGCTGTGTGTAAAGAAGTAGTTTTTATTTAGTATTTATAAAAGAAAGTTGCAAACTTTGAAGCCTTTTCCTGAAATCTCTAATGCAAAAGTATATCACTCTTAACCTTATTGAAAAGAACTTTTATGCTCTAAACCAATGTTCCTCTGAATTGTTCAGTGTAAAGAAGTAGTTTTTATTTATTTAGTATTTATAAAAGAAAGTAGCAAACTCTGAAACCTTTTCCTGAAGGCTCTAATGCACTAGCATCTCATTTCTAACTTTATTGAAAAAAACTTTTGTGCTCCCAATCTGTTCTACTTTAAAGTGCTTCAATGTGCAATCATGAACTTTGTAAAGCTCTTTTAAAGTGTTGAATGATCTTTTAGGCAGTTAAAACCATGGGCCAAACATGGTCTTGCTGTTGCTTGTGCTGCTGTAGAGATGAACTGGTGGATCTGGCAAGAATTGTAATTATTACTGTTCCAATGCTAATAATTTTTTGGAAAGTTTATCTTGTGAGATTAACACATAATTGTTATTGTTTTCTGAATTGCAGTGTGTTCTGCCAGCTGGTGTAGAGTTCTATTCATCAAGGTTTGATTCTAATGATGTCTTAACTTTTCCTCGGAGCTATCCCGTTGTTTTAATTGGTATATATTTTGCAAGTCAGATATTTTCATACAAATACTTAGAACTGATTAACTTAAAGGCTATGTTTGGTTCTCAGAAAATTTGAGGGAAAATACAAGGGAAAGAAAATACAAAGGAAAAATAGAAAGAAAGAAAAAGTGAAGGAAAATAAAAAATTGATTAAAAGTTGATACGTTATTTTTATTTTTTACTTCAAACTCATTTTATTTATTTTAACTCATTAATATAAAGATTAAATAATTTTAAAATACATAAGTTTTTAATTAATTTTAATTATATTTGATTTTCTTTTATATTTTTCATAGGACAACCAAACATGAAAAAATCATTTTTCTTTACATTTTTTTTCTTTCCTTAGTATTTTCCGGGAACCAAACATAACCAAAAGGTTTTTGGCTCTTGTATTGCAACAGTTTATACTTTCGTTGAGATTGTCCATTGTTTACTTTGATTGAAAAATTTAATTATACTTGACATTGTTTTTTTCTTCAAGTTGGCAAGGACAATTCTACTGTGGAAATACAGTATTGTTGAGTAGTGTGAGGCTCCTTAGTTGGTTCCTAAACCTTTAGAAAATCTGAAGCCCCTTGTTGAACCTTATCAGTTATTATGTGCCAACCCCTAGCAACTTGTAACTACATGTGTAGTTGGGCTGCTAATATTTCTCCACACAGCTACTTCAGTGTCAGGACTCTTAAGATGCTAAATCCTTTGAAGGTTATATTGTCACTAGAGATTTCATAATTATAGGTCTCTACTGCCTGTATGGACAACCAAAAGTATTTCAGTGATCTTCCATCTAGTGGTTTTAACAATTTCTTAGAACATTAACATCTCCTCAACAAACACTCTAGAGTTCTACAGTAGTTTTTACATGACTGACTTTTCTTATGAAGGTATCCTAGACTAAAAGTGTTTTTCCATCCAACATTCTAGGTCCTTATTTAGGCATTTTTTTTTAGAATAAGAGTTATAATTTATCAAAAGTACATAAGTTTTGACTCTCAGTACATTGTAGAACTTCACACTTAGTTTTACAATATTCCGCCACAGGTGTCTTAGGTGACCAATGAGATCCCTCACAAAAGCAACCAATGCGCAACACTGGCTTCTTGTTGTTTTAATTCCTTCTTTATCCATCAATTAAAGCATTCTATTTAGTAGGATTAGGAGCAATTCCTTGGGTTATAATGTCTGAGGTAACCATGAATCTGTGAAGACCATCACTAATCATTGAAAATGAAATTACTAAGGAAATTCATGCCTAATTTAAGCTGCTTCTGATGCAGATCTTCCCACTACACATAAAGGGAACTGCTAGAAGCCTAGCGACATTGGTGAATTGGTGTGGTTCTTGGGCTGTATCCTACACTTTTAACGATTCGTTCTGCATTTTTTTTCCCATATAGCTGTCAAGTCTAAAATGTTTGCACTCCAATAAAATTTACATTTATGACAAAATCTTTCAAGCAAATTTTGGAATTATGACATTACCTATTTCAACATTTTTCCTATGTAGTGTTTTTACTCTTCCAAAAAGAGGGTCAAAATTTTCAGGCCTTGGAATCAAATTTTAGAATTCTTGGTGTTCAATACAATTTTGTTAAACTAATGATGTCCACTAAATGATTTGGTCTTTCAGGTACATTTTTTGGATGTATTTTTTTGTGCAGTAGTCATAGTATTCATAGTCATGCTGGTACCTAAAACAAAAGGCTGAACTCTTGAAGAAATTCAAGCTTCCATGAATTGATTGATTTCATATAGAAACAATACAGTTACAAATAATTGGTGCATCTTTCAATGGAGCCATTTAGAAAGGAAGATCATTTGATCTTTTCCAAAATAAAATTCAACCCATTGATTCTGTTGCATTGTTCTATGGCTTTTGTAATCACTATTACTACCTTGGTTCTGTATTTCTAAAAAATGATCTACTAAGGTATTTTTCTTAGTTGCTTTTTCAATAGGCTCAATGAGATATCATATGGTTTGTCCCAAATCAAACAAATTCAAAGCAATAGATTGAAGAACCTTTTTGACTGTAAAGCATCACTTACTCCTTGTGCATTCATCAATGTTAAGCTATTTATCAATTGTCATGGCCAAGTAGTATTTTCTTTTTTTCTTTTTCCATTTTCTGCTAATTTCGAATTAGTTACTTTTAGGTTGATGTATATACCTTGATGTATTAGCATTCATTGGCATTCATTTTGCTATTTAGGTTGTGTTTGTTGCCACAGAAAATAGATTCATGAAATGGTATAAAAAATATCCAATTGACAAAAGATTGTATACTTATTGAAAATAAATTTATGTTTTGCCACATTGACTGAATGCTGAGTAGCATGTGAAGAGAATGTTGATTTTGATGCTTTTAAGAGTTGCAATCTATATCATTGTGATGTTGAATAAGACAGGAAAATAACCATGGAACCCATGTCACAGAATTTTTCAAACTGGGAAAAACCCGAACCCGACCCCGCCCCAAAACACATTTGGTACGGGATGGGATTATCAACTCTTTTGTAAATAGGAATGAGAGACATTAACCCGCCCTGCCCCGGGTTTGGGACGAGGATGGGAAAGAGATTTATATAATTGAGATGGGAATGGGGTAGGGGTGGCTCGCCCCAAACCCGCCTCGTTGCCAATCCTGTGTGGACGAGAAATGGACTGAACTAAAGAGGGAGCATGAATAGGATCAACACTAGAAAGACTAAGAGTTGGTTGGGCGCAGAAAGAGGTAGACTTTGTTGTGAGGTGAACAGGTCTAGGAAGGACACAATCATTGAATAAATAAAAAGAATCAGTTCCAATGTTAGACTTAGCAAAATGAAAAATTCATTTATGGAACACAACATTTTTGGAAATTTAAACCTTATTACTCCCTAAGTCAAGAAATTTGTATCTTTTATAGCCAAAAGGGTAGCCAAAAAAAAATTGAAGCTCGGGCACGAGGAGTGAATTTGGCATGTTGGCTAGGAAGAGTGGAGCCATAACATAAACACCTAAAAGTACGAAGGTAAGCATAGGTGGGTTTTTTATTATTCGACAACTCAAATGGGGCTTTTTTGGATAACAATAGTGATGGTGTGTGGTTAATCAAATAAACTGTTATTAAGACACAATCACCCCAATAACAAAGAGGAACATATGATTGAAAAAATAGAGCTTGTGTCACATTAAGTATGTGTTGGTGCTTATGTTTGACTATCAAATCTTGTTTGGATGTCTCAACATAAGAATGATGGGGAATGATCCCTTTGAATGAAAAAAAAAATCGTGAAATGTTAATTTTGGAGCATTATTAGAACGAATAGACTTAATGACAATGTTATATTAGGTAGAAACTAAAGCAAAAAAAAAAAAAAAAAAAAAAGGAAAAATAGTAAAAATATCTGATTTTGCATGTAAAATATATACCCAAGTAGTACGTGTACAATCATCAACAATGATAACGAAATACTTGTGACCAACAAATGTGGTGATGTGAAAAGGACCCTAAATGTCACTGTGCACCAAATCAAAAGGTTTTGTAGACATATGATTATGTGAAACAAAAGGGAGGTGTTTTTGTTTAGCTATATGACAAATTTGACAATGTGAAGACAAGTTAAATAAAGAATTAGGGATATGAAATTCATTATGAAGAAATTGAATTTTGATAGGAGATGAATGTCCAAGTCTAAAATTTCAAACATCACTTTTAGACATTACAAAACATGAAAACATTGAATTACAAACAACAATCCCTAATCTTGGAAAGTAAAGATTATTGTGTTTCTTACCCTTCCCAATCATCAAGCCCTGAGTGAGGTCTTGAATCACACATGAATTTGAAAGAAAGTTAATGCAATAATTATGGTCGAGAGTAAGAGCACTAATACTTAGAAGATTAAAGGCAAACATGGAAACAAATAAGACATTGTGCAAAATAAGATAATTAGACAATTTGACATATCTTATTCGATTAAATGGCAACAACATGACCATTAGGAAGAGTGATTGTTGTATTTTGAATGTGGAGTGAGAAATATGAAAGATTACAACATACATGGTGTGTGGCACCTATGTCAATGATCCAAGCATCAGAAGGGACAAAAGGATGTGAAAGGGAAAGGGTTGAAAAAAATTTACCATAGATGTGAGAAACAGAAGGGCCCATTACCCTATTAAAGCTTAGGTGAGTCAATGGCACGATGATGAAATTGTGAGCTATGGTAGGTGATGAGCTACTGGACTTGATTTGTGGAGAGAGAACCAGAAAGCAGAGAGGGCGTTGTAGCAATTACAACTGAAAGAGAAAAATGTGTCCCCTTTGATGGCTTAAGAATGCCCATTGATGGCTCAAGGAAAAATGATGGAATGTTGGTAAATTGAAGGGAGCTTAATTAGGCCATGGGTTTGGGCTTGTACCTAGGTGGATACCCATGTAACTTGTAGCAATGGTCCAAAGTATGCCTTGTGAGCCCACAATGAGAACAAATCAGGTGATTACGCTTGGGCTTACTTTGAGAAGAGGAAGCTACAATAGAGTGAGACGAGGAGGGAGTGCTAAATGCCAGGGATTCACACGGAGCAAGGGAACCATATCAAATGGTGTGTTGTCATTCTTCTTGAACTACAAGATTGAAAACCTTCACAACCAGGGGTAATGGGTCAAGCATCAAAATCTGCCACGCATCCGACATAAGATTCGTTTAAGCCCATCATAAATTGCATCACATATTCTTGTTGTTGATAATCCATCCATGCTTTCATGCCGCCACATTGACAAATGGGAACGAGTTGAAAAATTCTTGAGTTTATCCCAAAGTATTTTCAAACAAGTATAAAAAGTATTGATATCAAGGGAACCTTGAAACAAACCATGCAGTTGTTGCTTGATCTGAAAAATACGTGGGGTGTTGCTTTGATGAAATCGATTGTGTAGATCTGCCCAAACGGCTTGAGCACTGTCAAGGTAAAGTAGACTACAACAATCTCATTGGAAACGAAATTAAGAAGCCAAGAAGTGACAATATTGTTACATCTTGGCCAAACCCCAACAAAAGGATCATCTAAAGGCGGTTGCGAAATCGATCCATCGACAAAACCGAGTTTATGCTTGGCATTGAGAGCCTTGAGCATGACTCAACTCCAAGTGTTATAGTTGGGATCGGTGAGGAGATGAGAAACAAGAATCAATCCAAGATGGTCACCACTATGTAAGAAAAATGGGTTGCCAGTGTTATCCATGGAAGAAGCAAAATCATGTTGAGCCATGGTACTAGTGGAAGGTGGAGGTGTGAGTGCTTGGAATCGGTTCGTGTTGTTACCATGGGCCATTTTAGCAAGAAGATGGAAGAGCAACACAAGGAAGATGCTTTGATACCATATTACAAGGAAAGAATGGAAGGAGAAAAACACATTCTCATTTCATTGTGTTGAAAAACTATATATATATATATATATATAACAAAGTGCTCTACCTTACATTTCCAAACAAGGTTGTACAACTCAACACTTATTCTAACAAGCTATATCTAGAATATTCTATATTAATATAGTTGTTATAATAGGAAAAAAAAAAATGCTAGTTTGCTAAAACAAAACAATACCTAACTCGCCCCAACCTTGTCCGAGTTTAAAAAAAAATAATAAAAAAAATCTCAAATTCTCTCATAACTCATTTATTTAAATTTCAAACTTATCTCATTAGGAGTGGAACGGGTGTCCTAAAAACCTGTCTCATTGTCATCTCTAAATATCAATTGGCTTTAAATACGTTCAATTATTCTATCCATATGTAATATTTTCTAATTAACATTAAAATATTATATAATTATGATTAAAATTAAATATTGTATAATTATGATTAAGATAATCTATAATTAAATTTATCAAAATTTCAAAATCATTATTAGCCCATTTGGCAATGTGATTTAAAAACAACTTTTTATTTTAAAAAATTTCTAATATTTTTTTATCATTGTTCTCTAAAATATTTTTAAAAACAAAGTGAAATGAGGAACAATTTTGAAGTAAAAGTTTTCACCAATTTTTAGAAATAAAAGAAAACAAATTTTAAAACAAATTGAAATAAAAAACAATTTTTTTAAAACAAATAAAAATTGCTTTCACCAATTTTTATAAATAAAAGGAAAATATAAAATGGTTGTGTTTTCTAAAATTTGTTTTTAAGAACTATTTTTAAGTTAAAAAGAATAAAATACAATTCTTAAAAACAAAACATCAAATAATTATATTATTGTAATATGAAATTCGTATTATTTTCAGCCTCCTTATAATGTCCTTTGACATATGTACAAAATATTTCTTAAATTACTCCCATCTATACTCTAAAATATTTTCATTCATTTTCTATCGGATGGTTCAAATTATTATTTTTATTAATTTAATAATTGTAGTTGTATAAAAGAATTTCATTTCAATAATAATTTTTTATTCCTAGTTTTATTCTAAAAAATAATTCAAGCACATAAATGAATAAAAAAAAATTAAAGTTAATATTCTATTTTTATTCTATACTCCAACATTCCAAACATAGCCAAGTAGATGCAATCATCTTTGTAATCCCGGCTACCCGAACCTTGTGACAAAAGCTCACTTCAACCGGAAGCCCCAAAGCGCATTGACATGCAAGATGCAACCACCCCACATCCCGGGATATCAACTTTGGCAGACAACAAAGAAATAGCTCATGCAAAAAATTTGTTAACAAAGGATCACTCATAAGACAGATTAAAAACCTAATGCACTTTTGACCATTTTAGATACAAAACTGCTAGAACCCCATTTATCCTAGTAAGAAAAGCAAATGAAAATTTTTTAATTTACTTTTTGAATCAGATTCAACCCAACTCAACCTACACATTCAGAGCCTCCCTACTTCTTCACCTCTTCATATTCTGCCTCGGGAGCCTGATCACCACCCTGAGAACCTCCTCCAGGGGTCGAACCACCACCAGAACCTCCTGCCATGTGCTGTCCAATCTTTGATACGGCCTTGTTTGCAGCATCAAGCTTTGCCTTGATTTCTTCAATGTTATCACCTGACATTGCCTTCCTCAAATCAGCAACTGCTGACTCGATCTCAGTTGCAACCTCACTTGGGATCTTGTCCCTGTATTCACCCAAGCTTTTTTCTACACTGTAGATGGTGGTGTCTGCACTGTTTCTGATATCTATCAGAGCTTTTCTCTCCTGATCTTTCTGGGCATGCAACTCGGCTTCCTTAACCATCTTCTCAATCTCATCTTCTGAAAGGCCACCAGATGAGCGGATTGTGATTTGTTGTTCCTTCCCTGTGGCCTTGTCTTTGGCGGACACAGTGACAATTCCATTAGCGTCAATATCAAATGTGACTTCAATCTGAGGCAGGCCTCTGGGAGCTGGTGGGATGCCCATAAGCTCAAACTCACCAAGGAGCTTGTTATCAGATGCCATCTCTCGCTCACCTTGCAGTACCTTGATACCAACCTGAGTTTGATTGTCAGCTGCTGTTGAGAACACCTGAGATTACACAAAAGCAACAATTAGAATTTGGAATCCGATATAAAAAATCTACACCAAACAACTAGGCATATAAAATTCCAATTTAGATTAGATTATTTTGGTTGAAGGCCAACCAGAGTCCATACCAAAGGCCAAAAGCTTCTCCAGAGCCCAGACAACCAGACTTCTTGACCAAGATGCCCAGCAGTCTTCAGCTAGGTTTGGTTGGTCATATACCCAGGTTGCACTTAGATAATGTTTTTTCCTTTCAATTCATTTAGTGCACCCTTCGTTACTTGGTAAACCTCTTAGACTAAGACTTGATGATACAAATTTCAACATATATTTGAATTTTACAAAATTAGACATTGGAAATCAAATAAGTGCCCTACAGCAATTATTGGCCCTTCTTCATTAAAGTAATGTTTTAGAACAATCAAATATGGTTTCACAAACTGACCTGACTCTTCTTAGTGGGAATTGTTGTGTTCCTGTTGATCAGCCTGGTGAAGATGCCACCCAGTGTCTCTATACCAAGGGATAGGGGAGTGACATCCAAGAGAAGCAACTCTTTCACATCTCCACGAAGAATGCCTCCCTGAATAGCAGCACCCATGGCAACAGCCTCATCAGGATTTACTCCTTTGCTGGGGCTCTTTCCAAAGATCTCAGACACCACTTCTTGTACTTTAGGAACCCGAGTCATCCCACCTACAAGAAGAACTTCATCCACCTCCTTGGTGGATATTCCTGCGTCCTTCAGACAGCTCTTACATGGGCCCCTGGTCCTCTCAATCAAGTGGTTCACCAAACTCTCAAATTTTGATCTGGTGAGAGTTATGTTCAAATGTTTTGCACCTGATGCATCAGCTGTGATAAATGGCAGGTTGATTTCAGTCTGAGACGTTGATGAGAGTTCTATCTTGGCTTTCTCAGCTGCTTCCCGGAGTCTCTGCAGGGCAAGCCTATCCTTTGAAAGATCAATTCCCTCAGTTCTCTTGAACTCACTCACCAAAAACTCCAAAAGAGTATTGTCAAAATCCTCTCCTCCCAAGAACGTATCACCATTTGTTGCTTTCACCTAAACAATTATTAATTGATTGTCAGGTAAATAGAATAATTGAAGGAACAAAAAGAACAAAATTGTTTTATATCATAGACAAAATGCATACCTCAAAAACACCATTAGAGATCTCCAGAATAGAAACATCAAATGTTCCACCCCCAAGATCAAAAACTGCTATAAGACCCTCCTTATTGTTTAAACCATAGGAGAGTGCTGCAGCAGTGGGCTCATTAATGATTCTCTGCACATCAAGTCCAGAAATACGTCCTGCATCCTTTGTTGCTTGTCTCTGAGCATCATTGAAATAAGCTGGCACAGTGATCACTGCTTTTGAGACTGTCTTCCCAAGATAAGACTCTGCAGTTTCTTTCATCTTCGTAAGAATAAAGGCCCCAATTTGGCTTGGAGAATATTGCTGTCCATTAGCTTCAACCCATGCATCTCCATTGGGAGCCCTAACTATCTTATATGGAACCATCTTCATTTCTTTTTGTGTCTGGGGATCATCAAAGCGTCTGCCGATAAGACGCTTGGTCCCAAAAACAGTATTTGTCGGGTTTGTCACAGCCTGACGTTTTGCTGGAGTACCTACAAGTAGCTCTCCCTTCTGATTGAAGGCAACCACTGATGGTGTAGTCCGAGATCCTTCAGAATTCTCAATAACTTTGGGATTCTGCAGAAAATGTCTGTCAGAGCTCAATTATAACGTGATAGAGTTCTCTATTAATTAAATTTTGATTGTTCACAAGACCAACAGAGTGTCACCTTTCCCTCCATAACTGCAACACACGAGTTGGTGGTACCCAAGTCAATTCCAATGACATCATTACCAGCAGGCTTCGAGCTGTATATAAGAGGCCCAGAGTTGGAAACAAGAAAAGGATGCTAAAGAAATGCATTGATGAGAAAAGAAATTATTATACCTGAACGCCCTAGCCAAACTTGCCCAACCTGTTGGAGATGTATTCCATGATGACTTTGTATTTCCAGTCAACTGCTTGGTCAAAATATTAAAAAAGGCAAGTTTAAATTATAAATCCTTGAAATTGGTCTTAATATGGCCAAACTAAGGCTCTGCTACCAAGACAAACCTCAATTATTGGTAAAATAGCAATTAAAATAAACAGGGACAAGTTATACACAAGCATAACAGTGAACTCAATCCAGAGAGTAATATGCACAAAATGTGAATCAAAATTCATTAGTCACCATAAACTACTTAAATTCACACAAAAAAGAAAAGAAAAGAAAAGAAAAAAAGAGAAACAACAATTGAGTCAATACCCACAAGAAGTTCAACACGAACTGAAAGACAATAAACAACCAAATGTGCTATTAAAAGTATGCCTAGGTGCAAAAAGGCCCACTGCTTCCTCACAGCAGATCAGGCAGAGATTTGATGAAGGCACTACAAAAAACCCAAGCCCCTATATTGAAAGACACAAATTACATATATTTTTTTTCCTTACATTCTTATTTATTGTATTCTTATTATCACAGTTATTTTACTTTTTCCTCGGACAAATTCATCCTTAGACAGTTCATACCTATGGTAACATGTGACAGAACTTCAAAAAATTTTACTCTTAAACCTCCTCTACAAGAAGTTATCCTGTAAAACCAAGTTAACACATCCCCCAGGCACATAAAAGTAAGCATAAAAATTCATCCAAGATCAATAGAACATCTCTACCCCTAAAAGGAAAAAAGGGATATGGGCAAAAACCTTTGATAACAAGGTATATTTCAATTTTTGGATACTAGAACTCCTTTTATAAGAGATTTGTTCTAAATATTTGACCAAAACACTTTTACTTTAAGCTCCCATGGAACCAGGTTCTCCAATTTGATTCCTGACATTAAAGAATCAATTGATAAACTCCCCAGACTTAAAGAAATTTATCATGCATCAAAGCCTGCCCAACAACCAGGCATATATCTAAAATGAATGACATCTTTCAATTGAGTCCAGAAAGCGAAATTTAGAAAACTAAAAGACACAACTCATTTGACCCACACTTTTAATAGCAACTTGCAAAAGAATCTCTAATATATTTTGAAAAGCAATCAAAAACTAGAATGTGAAGGAACTCAACATAAAAGAGAAAACTACAGTGCCACAAGTACATGAAATCTCCTGACCCACAACATCAAATTTTAAAGCAAAAAAATGACCCAAATAGTATGAAGTGCACATGGATATCAGCATCAACCCAAAAGCCAAATAGAACCAAAAAGCCCAAAAAAAAGGCGGTAACTTAGCATATGATCAGAAGCTAAAGCAGAAGGAAAATTCAAACCATGAGAGCACCAAAGCAAAAAAAAATTGAATGAAAAAAAGCTAAATGGCAGGAATTTGTGTAGCAAGAGTAGATACAGTAGCAGGCCTGGAAACAGAGGTGATGATTGCTAAAGCTTATTTTGTTAGTGAGATTGAGCACTGCTCATATTAAATTCATGCACAACATGCAAATCAACTGCCAAGTAATTATTCAGAGTAGAGATATCAATACTGAGTTAGAAATGAATCAGAACACGGTGCCAATTACAAGCAAATATTCACGAAAAAACGTGAAAGTTCAAATTTTACAATTCAAAATGATACAACAAGAGCACACCAAAATAAATATTAGACAGCCATATCATCTGACTTCATAAGAACAGAACCCTAGAGCTCCGTTAGGAGACTCAGGAACAGGACAATAAAAAGAGAAACTGAAGAAGCCTCATATCACTCTTGAGAGTTCGTTTTCTACTTATTTTACTCAATTTTCCAGGGAACCAAACAAAACCCAGAAAGGATTAGATGACAAGTATCCAAAAACCCCTAATAAAATGAAAAAAAAAAAAAAGCACAGAAAAAAGAAAAGGAATAATAACAAAAAAAAACCTTAATCATCTAATATGGATCAGAAACGATACGTACAGCTCTGTAAGCAGAGAGAGAAGGGGAAGAGAGTTCACGGCGACGTAGAGATCGGAGCAAAACGGAGGCAGCCATCTAATTTGAATAGAAATCGAACAAAGAGAAAGAGGAAGAATAGACCGATAGAGGTTGCTTCTTTGTTTTCTAGGGTTTAGGGTTTTTGGAGAGAGAACGAAAATGTGGAGAGTTTTCTAGTTACGGAGGTGCATCCGAACTCCGAAGGTTCTAGATGGAGCCAGGTGCTTCATCGGTTTTGGATCTTACGAGTTTAAAACGACGTCGTGTACAAGTCAAAACGGTACCGTTTCTTGTGTTGTTTTGTTATTTTGAGCCTTAATTTGTGACGTGGCTCCTCCTCTGGTGGAGCAAGTTCCTCCACATGTTTTCTGGAAGATAGTTTCCACAAACAAAATTACTTTTTCCAGAAAGTGGGTTTTCAGCTTCTGATATAGAAATATTATTTATTACTTTTACAAAATAAAATTTGGAAATTTGTAAATAAATTATCCAAAATCATCACATTATTGTTTCTGTTTTTTAGATAATGCCATGCAACCGTTGTTTTTCGGTTCAAAAGCAAGGTTTAAAATACCCGGATATATTAAAAATATATCCTTGATATATTTAATATAATATAAATACAGGAAGATATATTGATTAACTGATATTTTTGAATTTTTACTTAGAATATGCTTAGGAAAAAACCGTGTTAGCTTTAACTCAACATCTATAAAACTTCAAAATCAACTTATTGCCTTAGAAATCCAAAAATTTCAAAATCTCAAAATTCAAGAAGATAAAAAATGATTGATAAAAGATTTGAAAACCAGTATAGTGTCAATCAGTCAAACTGGTTTAGTCAACTTGAAATGCTTAATTTAACTAGGAAATCGATTTTTCTTTCTAAACAATATGAAAACCTTGTTGAAAATTTAAGTGGGATTGATAACTACTCTTTAGATGAAACTTTCTTTCTGGAAACCCAATATAACAAAATATTTAAAAATCAAGAACTTCTATACAAACATTTTAAAACAAAAAACGTTAGAATAAAAACAAGGTATATAGCATACCACAACCCTAATTTCTTCTTTGTTATAAATTCAGCTTATGTGAATATATTTATTGTAAATAAAGAAATTTTTTATCTTGTACCTTAGTTTATGAATCAGGGAATTTTTAAAAATATTTTCATGACCATGCATCTCAAATCCTTGAAAATTTTTCAAAAAAAAATTAAAAGATGTTTTAACTTATCTTTTTAAAACTGAAAAATAGATCAATATTTCTTTTGAAACCATTCCACACTTATTTCAAACTAATTGATCAATAATATCAATCTATCATCATGTTTATATAAAATATAATAAAAAAAACCACTTATTCCTCAACAAGAACTAGAATGAGAAATTACCCATTACGAATGAATTTTCGGAATTTTTTACTTGATTTAAAGATTTTCAAATCTATGACCTTAGATCAACTCAAAATAAATTATTTCATCTCATTGAAGAAACAAAAACCATGTCCATTTGGAGAATTAAACCTTTAGAACACATTGTTGTTCCAAAACCTTTTATTACTCCTGAAGAAGAATATTTTATAACCAAGCTCAATATAAAACCACTAGAATCATCTTCTTACCTCAATGATGACATATCATTCTAGGAAAATCTTGATGAAGAAAGTCATTATAATATGTAAAATGTGATAAAACGGTGACATCAATATTTAAAAGAGTGATGAAGTACAAAGAATATAAAATGAAGAAACAAACAAAATAGAAAACAATAACTCAACAAAGATGAATAAAATTAAAAATAAAAACAAAACAATAAATGTAATATCTTCAAAAGTAGATAAATAAGTATTTTTTGATGTTATAGACAAAATGGATGATGAGGAAACACAAAGAAAATATTTACAAAACTTAAAAAAATTTAATTCTCACGAAAAACCCAAAAACTCAAGAAATTTGACCTACACAATACTTAATAGATAAAGTTTTTAATAGATTCAAAAAGACTCAAAAGTCCATAACCATTGAAGATTTGAAAGATGAAATACAAGAAATAAAAAAGCAAATAGATCAACGAAAATAAGAAAATGAACAAATAAGAAATTTAATACAATACAAACAAGAAAATTTTGTTGAAACATCTAATAATCAAGATCCAATAATAATAATCCCAAATAAACAAACTCCCATATAATCATTTATATATACAATATCTAAAATAAATTTTCAAATATGGTATGCAAATGCAAGAGTAATAATTGAAGATTTAGAAGTAGAAATGGTAGCATTAATAGATTTAGGAGCTAATATGATATACAAGAAGAATTAAAACCTACCCAATATTATGAAGAAAAAAAAATGGACAAAAACTTTTCACTGCAAATAAAGGAAAATTAAACATAGAATACAAACTTCAAAATGTCCATATATGTCAAGATAATTATTGTTTTAGAACTCAATTTATTCTAGTGCAAAACATGACTGAACCTTTAATTCTAGGAACTCATTTTATTACACTACTTTACCCATTTCAAGTAGCTGATGAGGGTATGAAAACGGAAACACCATATTTTTCCCCTTTATATATCCATTAACTAAAAAAGAGATATATCAAGTCCAGAGTGATTCAATAAATAAAAGGATAAATTTAATTCAAAGAAAACAAACTCACATAAATTTTCTATCATAAGAAATTCAATATAAGAAAATAGAAGAACAACTTTTAGAAAATAAAGTTCAAAAAAGAATAAAAGAAATTCAAGATATTTTTCAAAAAGAAATTTCTTTTGATCTTCCAAATGTTTTTTGGTCAAGAAAGAAACATAAAATGAGTTTACCCTATATTCAAAATTTTGATGAGTCCAAAATTCCCACTAAATCTAGACTTTATACAAATAAATGAAGAACTTTTAGAATATTGCAAACAAGAAATTGATTCATTATTAAAGAAGTTAATTAGACTCTCAAAATCTCCTTGAAATTGTGTCCCTTTCTATGTTCAAAATGCTGCTAAATTACAGAGAGATGCACCTAGATTAGTCATTAATTATAAACCTTTAAATTAAGTATTACAATGGATAAGGTACCCTATTCCTAATAAACAAGATTTACTCAAAAGACTTCATAGTGTCATAGTTTATTCAAAATTCGATATGAAATCAGGATTTTGACAAGTTCAAATTAAAGAACAAGATAGATACAAAACTACTTTTACAGTCCTTTTTGGTCATTATGAATGAAATGTCATGTCTTTTGGTTTAAAAATGCTCATTTTGAATTTCAAAATATTATAAATGACATTTTCAACTCCCATTTTCAATTCATTATTGTATACATTGATGATGTCTTAGTATTTTCTTATTCATTAGAAAAACATTTTGTGCATTTAGAAAAGTTTTTCAAAGTAATCAAAGCAAATAGAATGACATGTTCTGCTCTAAAAATGAAATTCTTTCAAACAAAGATTAGATTTTTGGGACATAAGATTTATCAAAGTAAAACAAAACTGATTAATAGGTCAATAGAATTTGCTAACAAGTTTTCTGATGAAATAAAAGATAAGAAACAAGTGCAAAGATTTTTAGATTGATTAAATTATGTTTCTAATTATTTCAAAAATTTAATAATCATTTGTGAATCTTTATATAAAAGACTTAGGAAAAATGCATCTGCATCCATGCATCGAGTCTCATACTAAGTTAGTCAAAGAAATAAAACAAAGAGTCAAACATTTGTCATGCATTAACATCCCTCATCCCAATGCATTACTCATTGTAGAATTAGATGCATATTAAAACAAGAATACAATAATCAAGTGCATATAGTTAGATATCATTTAGGGATTTGGTTGGGCGCTCAGATAAATTATTCAACTATCAAAAAAGAAGTTTTTATCAATAGTTTTATGTATTTCAAAATGATTTGTTAAAAAAAATTTTCTTTTAAAATTGATTGCAAAGCTACAAAATATATTTTTCAAAATGATGTTAAAAATGTGGTTCCAAAACAAATTTTTGTAAGATAGCAAACTTTACTTTCAAACTTTGATTTTGGAATTGAATTCATTAAAGAAGAATTGAATTCCCTTCCTAACTTCCTTACTCAGAGAGTTTCTGCAGGGTAAGGATCATTCTTCATCCTAATGGGCACTCTTGTTAGGCCCCAACTTCTTTCATCATCTAAGAAAACCAAAGCTTCTTATATTATAACTTCAAATGTCCCAAAGTTTAAGAATTTTTTTTAAGTAATACGTAGTTTCAAATATATATAAAAAAATGATTGATAAGATAAATCTTATTTATAAGAATAAAAACTAAATTAATTATAGAAAATATAAAATAATTAAAAGAAACATAAAGGATAATATTATATTATTAATATAATATAATATATTACAATGCATTTTCTATTAATATAATCATATATTAAATAGGATAATATATTTGATATATCTATTTATAATTATTATTATTAATTAATGTCATTATTCTAATTAAATTATTTATTCTGTTATTTTATATATTATTTTAATTAATTTTAAATTATTTAAAATTTATTTAAAGAAAATAATTTATTCTCATACAATCATTTCAAATATATATATATAAATTTATGCATTTAAAATAATAAATTCAATTTTCATGATCACTAATTATCTTTCGAAAAGTATTTCAACCTAATATGCTCACTAATAATATTAGCACGCTGGTGAGGTAATAAAATATAATTTTTTAATATTTTACAAAACACAATAGAAAAAATTTAAACAAAAGAGTTTAAATTGCTTAATTCTCTACATTAATAAATCAATGATTAATTCATATTTCATATATTCTTAATAATAACTAAATTCATATTGAATTATTTTTATAATAAATAAATTTATATTCATGTATCTTTGATTTTTCAATGGATATTGAAATATTAAAAAATATAGCTTCCTATTAATATTGAAAGGTTAGAAAATATAGGTTCTATTTTAAATTTATGATGTTTTATCTAATATTAATTTTAGAAACAAGTGATTCTTTATATTCTCTCATATGCTTATATAATTATATTTAACAATTGTAGCATACTTCCTCATTCCAAGGTTTTAGCATGCTTTACGTAATATTAATTTTTAAAATAAATAATTATCTATGTTTTGTCATATACTTACATAATTATATTTAAATATTGTAACATACTTCCTTAATCCAAGCTTTCAGTATGTTTTACATAATATTAATTTTGAAAATAAATAGTTCTCTATGTTCTCTTATTTGCTTACATAATTATATTTAATTATTGTAGAATACTTCCTTAGTCCACAGTTTCATTACAAACTTGAAGTTGGTAGCAATCCCAACCTACTTCAAGGTTTCATTTATTTGGTCGCTATTGGAGACTGGTCCATATATGGAAACCATGCTCCAGCGTTGAGAAAGCTGAACATCAAGGTTCTATCATAGATTGCATCATCTTTAGCTTGTGAGAGAAATTGAAGTACATTTGCTCTAATTCATATAAAACTATAAAATCGTCTTCTTTACCCAAGCTCTACTATTTTTTTTTTTTTGTTATTACAACATGAAATTAAAGTTACGCAAAATGGAGACAAATAAATAATAAAGTTGTGTGGAGGAATTACTTTGATTTATTTGACATTTTGGCTTAGATAAAAAAATAAAAAGAAAATTAATTATTCCAATGAGTTAAACCTCTACACTTAGATGATTAAGTTAGAAATCTTAATTCACGAATTGTTGTGCATGCCCTAGAATTAGATATTAATGTTGAAAGAGTGTTGCTTGAAAAAGTCCTCAGTGAGAGTTTCAACAACGACATAGGCGGTGTTGCTGAAGAAACAGTAACACCGCCTATGTACATATACCACTTTTGCTGCTATAATTGGCCAAGTAATGATAACATTTTATTAGCCTTATATTATATCCATCTTTGAAATTTTTTCTGCATTCTTTGTAATGTCCTTAAACAATGAAATTGGATTCTCTTAGATTCAATAACTAACATTATTATTTGTCTAATAAACTAGGGAATTTATTAGCTATGAGTGTATAGGAAAGCAAATATGAACTATATAAATTACTATCAAAGAAATAATGCTCCTTATATAAGTTTTATTTTTATTACCAAGCATGTTAACGATTACTTTTCTATTACTATTTTTCAAGGTACAAAAATACAAGTTGTGTTATTTAGTTATGTAGTTGATATATTTGACAACAAATTGGACAAGGAAAACACATACTTCATTTCCAATGAATTGGTGAAACAAGTGAATACTAATTTTTCAAATGTACATGACAAGCTTGAGTTGGTGTTATCTACCTATACTCGAGTTGAGGAGGCTCAAATTAGTATTTATAACTTCCTTTAATTAAATAAAATTAAGGAATTATGTGGATACAAATATTCTCATTGGTAATACTTTTTAAATGTATGGTTATTTAGATTTTTGATTATAAATTAAAACATTATACAAAATTTCTATTAATTATATATTAATATATTCCCAAATTACCTTTAAGATATATTAACTATCATGATTAGAGTCAATCCTTGTGTTCATGTGAGGGTAGATGGAGCTAATGGTGATACATATAGGAGAAATATTGTCCTAATTAAGTCACTCAATGACACCATTGTATTAACATTGTGGAGAAATCTTGTAACTAATGAATAACAATTATTGGAGGAATTAGTGGTCTCAAAACTATTCATTGCTTTAACAAAAGCAAAAGCCATGACATATAAAGTTATGTATATAAATTTTGCAAATTTTATTTTAGTGGTTTCCCTTTTATTTTAAATATCAACTATTAAAAAATTTATTCTTAAGTAGGTAAAGTATCTTTTTCTACGATATCAATCCTAATAATTCATGTAAATCCAAATTTGGATAAAACTAAAATCTTGAAATAATGATACATGTTAATAAAGAAGTTGCCTAAATTTATTTTAAAACATTCAGTTATCAATTCTCATATTAATAGAAATTATAATATGTAGCTCACAATCTATTACAAGTAGACTAATCAATAACCAATACTCCAAGAAAATAAGGGTTGTAAAACATGTTATAAATGTGGAATTGTTAGAAAGGTCATTACTTGAATTTGAAGTATGTAATCTTCCAACCAAAATTATATGTTCATTTCGTTTATTTCATTATTTGAATAAATAATCATATTTCTATAAATTGTACATAAACTTTATTGTTCATTCAAAGCAAAAGTCATTAATATCTAAAATGTGGATGAACCTTCGTATAATGCATGCAAGAAATGTAACAAAAAAAGGTCTTTATAAAAAGTGAAACCACAAAATGTTCAAAATATTGTAATTCAATAATAGAACACTATCCAAGTTAATGCCTTATTTTAACCATCTTATATTTATTAGTAATTATTATTTTTTCAAGAAAAAAACTAATCTTATAGACAATAATATAGGTACTTGCTTAGACTAGTGGTTGCTGAGGGAACCAACCAAGCAATGGTAACCTTGTTTGATGCAATGTTAAGAGGGTTATTGAATGTTTTATAACCGAATTTATAAAAAGTAACAAAAAAAAGTCTATGTTTCTCACTTCAAATAGGAAATACGAAATTTTATTCTAATTTATTCATTTTTTTTTTATATATTTTGCAGGATGGAATGAATAATAAATATTATAAAAGATTTATTCATTCTTATGGAAAGTTGTATATCTTTCTTACAAGGATTAACAAAATGAGTAATACTGGTTGGACATTAAGAAGTCTCATTTCCGAAGAAGTTTGTAATGAAGAAGAATTTGATATCATCACATTACCTCTATAGAAAGAATTGAAAATTCACTAAGAATAATGTAATATTATAAAACTTCTCGAAATTTAAACATATTTGTTTCATCCTCAAGTGAGCTATATACAATTTTAGAATTTTAAACTAAATGATGTGCAAACAAACATATTTTCTTTCCAAAACAAACAAATAAATGTGGATTTATTGCTAAATATGAAACTCCTATTATCATAAATCTAGATGTCAAAATAAAACCATAAAAATCTATTAACCAAAACTAAAATCCTTGGACAAGGTGAATTTAGGGGGCTATACAAGCAAGTTAAACCTAGAGATAATGTAGGAGCTAGTTAGGCATGTTTCAAGGCTATGACTTGAAACCCACAAGTAAAATATCCATACACATCAACATATCAAAACAACTTTACTTAGAACTAAGTAGATGAGACTTATGTTGCTACAAGCCCCCATTAATAAGCTATAAGCTACAATTCGAAGATTTATTCCTTGAATCCAAGCTTCTTGTATGACCTTAAATGTAGAATCCAACTTTCTAGCAAGGTTGACAACATCTATCAATGTACTGAGAAACACTTGCATGACATTCAAAATTTAAAACTTCACTTGAATAATTTATTAAAATTGAAGGTTGTACTACAAAAAGATCCCTCTATAAGTTGATATATAAATAAAAATCAATTTGAAAGCAGTAAATATTAGATAAACTTTGCTTTATTTTGAGTGTATAAGACAAGTAGAAGTTTTAAAGCCCATATGTGACATTTTCACATGGGATGCTGAATAATAAAATAGAATATGAACCACAAGCAAATGATGATTGGAATAATAGACCTTTTCTCATAACTAAGTATTGATATAAACATAGAAGCTTATCTAATTTGTGTAGTTATCCAAAACGTATAACAACGTGATTCCATTCTAACATGAATAATCTTAGAAGGTATTTGAAATAAGTGACTATCGATTTTAATGTTGGTTTTGGAGGCATGTCATGCTATAGCCATGCATTGTTTAGAGTGTATATGACAATGTGTCTACTCAAAACATTTTTAGTGAAAGTGTTTTCTTTGGGAGTATTTTTAGGAGAATTACCTATCAAATGTTTTTCTAGAAAACAATATAAATGATTTTTTAACACTATAAGTGATTTTTCAAATTTCTAAAAGTGTTTTCTAAAATTTGTTAAACACTTTTTTTTTTTCAAAAGCATTTTTTAGACTAAAAGCGCTTCTTAGAATCATTGTCAAATGAGCTCTTATTGATCCCATTAGTGTTTAAGCCATGTAAAAAGAAAAAACTCATAGGTCAAAATAAGTGAGCCAATTGATCAAACTAAACGTGTGTTTGACAGTGTTTCTACTTAGAAGTGTTTTCACTGTTTTTAGGAGAATTACCTATGAAGTGTTTATCTATAAAACACTACAAGTGATTTCCTAATACTATAAGTGACTTTTCAAAATTTTAAAACCGTTTCCTAAAATTTGCCAAACACCTATTTGTTTTTTTGTTTTTTTTTTCCAGAAACACTTTTTAGGTTAAAAACGTTTTTTAGAATCACTATCAAATGGACTCTAAAACTACAATGTTGGTAGTAATAGTTATTAGCTTTTATGATATCCAAATACCAATTTAAGGATCATCAGGATTTTTCGGTCAGATGGTATTCAATTGGTGAAGATCTCTATATTAATTTTAATTTTATTCATAGGTTAGGCTACCCAAACCACAAAAATTATAATTTTTTCCATTGTTTCATGGTATGAAATTGGTAAAAATTATAACCATTTAAAGCAGAGAGCACAATAGGGCATAATTTTTTCCATTCTTTCATGAACACTTGATAAGCTAAACCGACTAAATCAACTAAAATCACTAAAGTTACCATGATTTGACTACTCTTAAAAAAAAAAAAAAAAAAAAAAAATCAAATGAAACATTATTGAGAATAAATTAATAAACAACAAAAATGAAAAAAAAAAAAACTTCAACTTTACATCTCACATCAAATTTGTCAAAGAAATATTTCAACAGGAGCCACACACTTCCTCGTCATGTCAATGTACACACTGTATGTCAAACTCCCAATCACCAGTCTAGCTGCAACTATTAACAGCAATGGTGTAAACCCTTAAAGTGCCCTTAATGTTATATTGATCAATCATCCTGTCTGGCTCTAGCACAACCATCAATAAGTGTTCCATATGTATGAACACATTTGGTTCCAATACTTTAGCATTAACCATTCCATGAAACACCTATAGATATAACTTCAATGCAATTGAAATGGGAAACCAATATTATAAGAAAATAACAAGTTTTATGCAAGATCTACGAAATAAAGGGGGACAATTGACCTCATTTAAAAAAAATA
Organism: Vitis riparia; assembly: GCF_004353265.1. Classification (NCBI taxonomy): domain Eukaryota; kingdom Viridiplantae; phylum Streptophyta; class Magnoliopsida; order Vitales; family Vitaceae; genus Vitis; species Vitis riparia. The sequence goes on along the minus strand of NC_048433.1, from coordinate 10,033,710 downwards.
CCATATAAAATAATATTTCATGAATAGTACTAACATGAAAAAATACAAAAGAAAACAAGCAAACTAAACCAACATATCAAATATGACATAAAACATCAACACAAAATATGTTAAAGCATTCAAAAGCAAAATCCATTAAAACACTCAACGAGAAAGATGACAAAAAAAAAAAAAAAAATCCATTAAACACATTGCTAGGTAGTAGGTTGCAAAATAGGCAACGTGTGATATGGAGGAGTCGACTTGTGAGACGTAAGAGTCAATGTGTCTTCAACAAGAGCCTTTTGTTGAGATGACTCGTCTTGTTTTAGGGTTGGGGCCTTCTTTGCCGCCACTCAACCATTTTTTTTGTGAGTTGTTTTCCTTCAATCGTTTTTCCTTTAACCATTTCTTCCCTCTCATTCTCCTTAGCTTCCTTTCTTGCCCATTTTTTTTTTTTTTTTTTACAATATCCCAAATTTTAAAAATAATTCAAACAATATTTTAAAATATACTAAGAAATTAGACTTATAAGAAAAGGTTCATTGACAAAAGGAGGGATCATATTATCTCCATGACCACGAAGCCAAATCATTGACAAATAAGGCCTATTTGCTTGTTAGTGTACTTATCGTGTTCATTTGTTTTATAAAATTCCTATCATTAACAAAAAAATTAATGTTAAAATAAATACTAAAAAATAATTTTTAAAAAGGTAAGTAAATTATGGAGTTTTGAGCTAAAACAACCCTTTTATGAAAAAGAAAAAAAACCCTAATTATGGACACTTTGACAAACTAATGATCAAAGTAGTCATTTTATGGCCATGAAGGAGTCGCCTCATTTTAATTTTTTTTAGGTTGAAACTAGATTTGCTATATGAAATTTCATTTTTAAAATGAAATTGCATTTTCCAAATGTGATTTTACTTTTGAATTGAAACCATATTTACCATTTATTAAGAAAGAGAGCTACTCATTTAAAGTAAACTCTTTTGTTTAATTTTATTATTATATTTTGTAAAATATCAAAAAATATATATTTTATAACCTCACGTGCATGTTTTATATATGGAGAATATATTTTTTTTTTTGTAAAATCTTTGTAAGTATTTGATGACACTCCTTTGTAATTTTTTGATAATAAATAAATTTATATTTAAAATATATTTTTAAATAAATAACTCTTCTATTAATAAATAAATAATAAACTTATATTTATTTTTATACTAAATAAATAAATAATAATTCATATTCATGCATCTTTGAATAATTTTTCTAAGAATATTTCTTTTTATTAATAAATAAATAATAAATTCATATTCATAAATCTTTAAATAATTTTTCTAGGGATATTAAAAAATATAAGTTTTATTTTGAATTTTTTATTGTTATTTGTTTACATAATATTAATACTTATAATCTTATTATGTTAATGTATCTTTGATAATAAATAATTTTTTTGCATTTTCTCATTTGGTTACATAATATTTAATACTTATAATCTTGTATCTTTAATAATAAATTCATATTCATTAATTTTTAATATTAATACTTATTATTTTGTACATTTAGTAATAAATTCATATTCATGTCTCTTTAATAATAAATTTATATTTAAATTATAATTTTTTAATATTTTTTTTTTAACAATAAAATAAAAAAATTTATTGTAGTATTAATAAATTAATAATAAATTCATATATTTGATAATAAATAAACTAATAGTAAATTTATATTTATTACATAATATTAAATTTGTTTTATACAATGTAATAGATTTTTAGATATAAAATGTTTTACAAGTGGTATATATATATATATATATATATATATATTAAAAAAAAAGCTACAAAATGATGAAACAAACTTTTTAAACTTTAAAGTATTAGTGCTTTTTATAATGTTATGACAACTTTATGTGTATATCTGGATATTAATATTTTACAAAAAAAACTTATAAAATCAAATAAAAATAAATAATTAATTATTTTTATTAAATAAATTAATAAAATTTAAAATAATTATACATGATAGTCTGGTACTACTGATCCATCGGTTTGAAATAAAGGTGAAATGGTTTCAAAAGAAATGTCTATCTGTTTTTCGGTTTTGAAAAGATAGGTTAAAATATCTTTCAATTTTTCTGGGAAATTTCCAGGGATTTCAAATACATGGTTCATAAAAATATTTTTTAAAATTCCCTGTTCCATGAACTGGAGTACTAGATCAAAATTTTCTTTATTTATAACAGACATATTTACATAAGCTAAATATATAACTTGTTCTTCTAATAACGTTGGGTTACTAAATTCCTCTAACATTATATTGACTAACTTTGAGTTTTTATATAGGTTTTCTACTGTTTCAATATTTAGTAAAATTTCTTCCTGTATAACATTTACAGTTTCTATCTCACTATCTGACTCTACCTCTACATTTACAGTTTTATAATTTCCAAAGGTTATACTTGCACTTCCATCTTGGTTTTCATATAAACTACTAGATGTTGGATATTTTATTACTAGTTTATTTATTTGAGGTAATTCTCACTCTCGTCTTAATATATAATCTATATTTACAGGTTTTGCCTCTATCATATTTACAACCTCACTTCCAAAGGTTTTTATTATATCATTTCAGTTTGACTGTTTGAACAACTAGTTTGACTAGTTGACACTGTACTGGTTTTCAAATCTTCTATCAATTTTTCCCAATTTTCTTGGATTTTGATTTACACCCAAAATTTTCTAAATAACTTGATTTCTTTTTTTTTTTTTTTATGTTGACGGGAACATTATATATAAAAAGGATCCATGTATATTGCATGTATTAACTAGTAAAGAAAACTGAAAAATAATTCAAATAATTTTCATTTAAATTTTGATTATATTACTTGAATTTTTGAGATATCCGATTTCAAAAACTTAACTTTTATAGTTTCATACTATAAGGAGAGAGCTTTAAGTTAAATATATATTAAAATAATAAGTGTTTGAAAATGTTTTATATTAAAATAATGAGTGTTTGAAATGTTTATATTAAAATAATAAGTATTTGGAAATGTTTATATTATTTTAATGTTAGTAATAAATGCATTCACACTTTAATTGAATTTAAAACTTTCATTTTAGAAAATTTTGGGTGTAAAATCAAATTTTAAAACTAGAGTCTTTAGTTTTCACCCTTGACCTGTGACTCGTTTTTGTCGAAAAATTGGCGTGTTAGGGAGACTCTGTCTGGGAAGGGGGGTATTACCTTGATACGAAGTGATGTTTTAAAATTTTGATTATTATTACCTGAATTTTTGAGATATCCGATTTCAAAAACTTAACTTTTATAGTTTCATACTATAAGCAGAGAGCTTTAAGTTAAATATATATTAAAATAATAAGTGTTTGAAAATGTTTATATTAAAATAATTAGTGTTTGAAATGTTTATATTAAAATAATAAGTATTTGGAAATGTTTATATTATTTTAATGTTAGTAATAAATGCATTCACACTTTAATTGAATTTAAAACTTTCATTTTAGAAAATTTTGGGTGTAAAATCAGATTTTAAAACTAGAGTCTTTAGTTTTCACCCTTGACCTGTGACCCGTTTTTGTTGAAAAATTGGCGTGTCAGGGAGACTCTGTTTGGTCAGAAGGGGGGTATTATCTTGATACAAAGTGATGTTTTAAAATTTTGATTATTATTACCTGAATTTTTGAGATATCCGATTTCAAAAACTTAACTTTTATTGTTTCATATTATAAGGAGAGAGCTTTAAGTTAAATATATATTAAAATAATAAGTGTTTGAAAATGTTTATATTATTTTAATGTTAGTAATAAATGCATTCACACTTTAATTGAATTTAAAACTTTCATTTTAGAAAATTTTGGGTGTAAAATCAGATTTTAAAACTAGAGTCTTTAGTTTTCACCCTTGACCTGTGACTCGTTTTTGTCGAAAAATTGGCATGTTAGGAAGACTCTGTCTGGTCAAAATGGGGGTATTACTTTGACATGAAGTGATGTTTTAAAATTTTGATTATTATTACTTGAATTTTTGAGATATCCGATTTCAAAAACTAACTTTTATAGTTTCATACTATAAGCAAAGAGCTTTAAGTTAAATATATATTAAAATAATAAGTGTTTGAAAATGTTTATATTAAAATAATGAGTGTTTGAAATGTTTATATTAAAATAATAAGTATTTGGAAATGTTTATATTATTTTAATGTTAGTAATAAATGCATTCACACTTTAATTGAATTTAAATATTTCATTTTGAACGGAGATTTCAAAACTCCTACCATTACCTTGACTGTGTGTGAATAGCAAACTGTTGTTGAAACTGATGCTGCTGCAGATGATGGGAAAAGTTGGTATCAGAGCCTCTTTGTGTATTGCAGTATATTAATTAGGAAAGGAGACTGTAGATTCAAATTAATTTTTAGAGTACCGAACTTTATCTTACCCCATTTAAAGTCTAATTATATTTGCTTGATTTGTTCTGCATCTTTATTTACTCTATTTATTGGATATGAATTAATGTCTTTTATTCTTTATCCTCCTAGTATATATAATATAGATTACGATCGTGTAAAAGAAATTTCTAGTAGAAACACAATTAAAAATAACTCAGTTTAGGAGAAAAACCAGTAATTAGAACAAAAGGAAAAATAAATCTTTTTGAACCAAAAAGTTTAGCAATAAAACCATGGAAATAGTAGAGGCAATAGACCCTAAAGATAATGTAAAAGAATTTATTGAAGAAAAATTAAAGAAGGCGGTAAAGGAAGTAACACTTTACAAAAAACAATTAGTTCAGAATTCTAAAATAACTAGATTTTTAAACCAACATACTATAAGTTCGATATGAAATATTGTATATTTAGACTTAGTATCCCTAGAAACAAAACATAAATTATTAAAAAATAAAACCGATAAATATATGCATCTAGGAATAATTTTAATAGGAATAATAGGACTTCATCGTAAAGAAATTAGAGCACTTATAAATATTAATATTTTAGATACTAGAAACAATACAGTAGGACGAGCTCTTTTAGTTAGCACAGAAGTTAATATGAACCAAAATTACGCAATCATTGGTTGTATACCTCAATTTTGTATAGATCTTAAGGAATTCACATAAAAAATAAAAATAACTGTAAATACTAAAGGTTATGATATGGAATTAGGAAGTAAGAACCTTAGCATAGCTATAGGATTTATAGGAAAAACCACCAATGCTTTAAGTTTAAAATATATGATGGAATTTGATGATATAGTAAAAACCTTTGGAAGTAAGGCTGTAAATATGATAGAGGCAAAACCTGTAAATATGGATTATTTATTAGGAGGAGAGTGGGAATTACCTTAAATAAATAAACCAGTAATAAAATATCCAACATCTAGTAGTTTATATGAAAACCAAGATGGAAGTGCAAGTATAACCTTTGGAAATTATAAAACTGTAAATGTAGAGGTAGAGTCAAATAGTGAGATAGAAAATGTAAATGTTATACAAGAAGAAATTTTACTAAATATTGAAACAATAGAAATAATGTGTAAAAACTATACAGATGAGCAAATAATAGAACAACTTTATAAAACCAACAACTTTCCCATCATCTGCAGCAGCATCAGTTTCAACAACAGTTTTCTATTCACACACAATCAAGGTTTGCTATTCACACACAGTCAAGGTAATGGCAGGGGTTTTGAAATCTCCGTTCAAAATGAAAGTTTTAAATTCAATTAAAGTGTGAATGCATTTATTACTAACATTAAAATAATATAAACATTTCCAAATACTTATTATTTTAATATAAACATTTCAAACACTCATTATTTTAATATAAACATTTTCAAACACTTATTATTTTAATATATATTTAACTTAAAGCTCTCTGCTTATAGTATGAAACTATAAAAGTTAAGTTTTTGAAATCAGATATCTCAAAAATTTAGGTAATAATAATCAAAATTTTAAAACATCACTTCGTGTCAAGGTAATACCCCCCTTTTGACCAGACAGAGTCTCTCTAACACGCCAATTTTTTGGCAAAAACAGGTCATAGGTCAAGGGTTAAGACTAAAGACTCTAGTTTTAAAATATAATTTTACACCCAAAATTTTCTAAATAACCCGATTTTTATTTTATTTTATGTTCACGGGAACATTATATATAAAAATGATCCATGTATATTACAGGTATTAACTAGTAAAGAAAACTGAAAAATAATTCAAATAATTTTCATTTCCCTACTTTACCTTTTTACCCCTTTTGCCCCCAAAGGGTAAGAAAAATATACAAAATAAAATAAATTCTAAATGAGCAAAAATTTAATAGAAAAAATCTTACTTTCTTATTGTTGATGAATTTAATTCGAACACCACACTTCTTTCTTCTACTATAACTAATTTATAGACAAAGCATTTACAAGTGGCAGGTGAAAATTAATTCAAGTGGTTGGATGGTAGGAAAAATATTTACAAGGTGTTGAGAGGTTTGGTACAAAATAACTACAAAATAAATACAAAGATGGTAAAAGTCTTTTGAGACATTTGACTTTTGTTTATTCATTCGTCTGTCACTTCTTTCTCTACTTTTTTGTCATTTTCTCTTTCTCCTGCCCCCTCCCCCCCATTTTTTTTTCCATCACATGTAAAATACATGGCTTGCTAATGGTTTTACTGCTTCTGAACTTGTACTGCTACATTGAATTTTTGTAGTTGAAGATGCATTTACTATTTCAATGTCATCATTGCTAACATCATCCTTCCATTGCATTTTGCAGATTATGATAACTTTCATCGCCCAAGTTGTCCCAAAATAATGCATCATCGCTGAGGTAGGAAAACAGTTCTGGTATATCTACACTGAGTTCGGTTATAAAATCTTGTTTTTTGGAAGTAATAAAAGGTTTTGGAAAAATGATGTGTTCTAAAGGTTTATTTCTCCATATAGACATGGTTTTGGTTTCACTGATGAGATGAAATAATTTATTCCGGGTTGGTCTAAGATCATAAATCTAAAAAGCTCTACAACGAGTAAAAAATTCTGGAAATTCATTCGAACGGGTCATTTCCCATTCCGGTTCTTGTTGAGGGATGAGTGGTTCTTTATTGTGTTTTATATATACATGATGATAGGCTGGTACCACTGATCCATCTGTTTGAAATAAAGGTGGAATGGTTTCAAAAGAAATGTCTATCTGTTTTTCGATTTTGAAAAGATAGGTTAAAATATCTTTCAATTTTTCTGGGAAATTTCAAGGATTTGAGATACATGGTTCATAAAAACATTTTTTAAAATTCATTGTTCCATGAACTGAGGTACTAGATCAATTTTTTTTATATTTACAACAGACATATTTACATAACCAAATATATAACAAAGAAAAATTCAGGGTCATGATATGCCATATACCCTATTTTTATCCTGACATTTTTGGTTCTAAAATGTTTATACAAAAGTTCTTGATTTTTAAACACTTTGTTATATTAGGTTTGTAGAAAAAATGTTTCAACTAAAGAGTAGTTATCAACTTCAGTTAGGTTTTTAACAACAAATTTTTCATATTGTTAAGACAGAAGAGCTAATTTCTTAATTAAACTAATTACTTCAGTCTGACTGTTCGAACAACTGGTTTGACTAGTTGACACTGTACTGGTTTTCAAATCTTCTATCAGTTTTTCCTGATTTTCTTAAATTTTGAGGTTTTGAAATTTTTGGGTTTCTAAAGCGATCAGTTGGTTTTGAAGGTTTTGTAAATGTTGGGCTAAAACTGACACGATTTTTCCATAAGTGTATTCTAAATTTTGGTTCGGAAAACTCTGTGGTTTTAGAGACCAAAAATTGTCTACAATGACCTTATGCTCTTAAAAAAGGTTTTGAGAAAATAAAGAGTTAAACCTCAGATTTGGATTCAACACTTCGTTCAGACAAATGGTTCCATATTGAAATATTCTAGCTTTAGTAGGTTTTCTTTGAGCCATGTTCCTGTAATCATGAAATCTTGAAATCAATCATTAGTATTATCAACATTATTAATTATTTGTCTACTTAACCAATCTGCTAATATATTATCTTTTCCTTTAATATGTTCAAATTTAGGTTTGAAACCAATTAAAGAGTTTTGAAACTTTATCCATCTTTTGGTGGATAGTTTTGAAGAATTTTTTAATATTCTCACAATCGGTTCTTAAAGTAAATTGTTCTTGGTTAAAAAATAATTGAAATTTTTCTAAAACTAATATTATTGCTTCAATTTTTAAGTCTGTAGAACTAAGGTTCTTTTGATAATCATTAAAAATTTCACTAAAACATCTACAAAGTTTTTCTTCTCCTATATTAGTTACTGTTAAAAGGATACTTCCCCATCCTGTTTGACTAACATTAGTTTGAACTATTTTATATTCATTTTCTAAGGGTAAATGTAAGGTTGGGAGATGTTTGACAAGTTCTTTTATTTTCTGTACAAGTTTAATATCTTCTTGGTTAAAATATATTTGCCCTGTGTTTTTTGTTTTACTATAAAGGGGTCCAGCTAATTTACTAAGGTTTTTAATATATGGCCTAGCATAATTTAATTATCCTAAAAAACTTTGAAGGGTTTTTAAGTCTTTGAGTTTATCTGGAAATTATTTATTTTTTGTATTATATGATCTTGCAGTTTTATTTGCCCATCTTCTAATTCTAATCCTAAAAATTCTATTTGGGTCTTAAATAATTTCAATTTCTTTTTACTTACTATTAATCCATGACTAATTAGTTTTTCAAAAACAAATTCTAAATGCTTTATGTGTTCCTGAAGAGTATATGAAAAAACAAGAATATCATCAATATATACAAGAACAAAAGAATATTTACCAAAAATATTATCCATCATTCGTTGGAATATCTGAGGAGCATTTTTGAGTCCAAATGACATTACATCCCATTCATATAATTCACAAGGACATGAAAACGCTGTCCATGGTTTACTATCTTCTTTTAATCTAATTTTCTAAAATCCACTTTTACAATCTAAATGAGAAAAGTATTTACATCATTGAATAGAATTAATTAAAGAATCTTTATTTGGAATTTTATAGGCATCATCATATGTATTATCATTCAATCTTTTATAATTAATAACCACCCTAGTTTTTCCTCGTTTTTCTTCATTATGGTTTCTAACTAAAAAGGCAGAGGATCTATGGGGATTAAAACTTGGTTTTATGAGGTTATTTTGTAACAATTCTTCTATTTGAATTTTAAATTCTTTTGTATCTATAAGGTTACATGCTATATCTGCTGTTTTTATTGTTAAATCTAGGTTTTTAATTGGTATTTTATTGGTTGTTTTATTTTTATTCCAATGTTTTTGTGGATCTTCTCCTATGATTCCTATTTTTTCTGCTTCTAATATAAGGTTAATATTAAAATTTGTTTTATACAATGTAATAGATTTTTAGATATAAAATGTTTTACAAGTGGTATATATATATATATATAGTATAAATATAGATTAAAAAAAAAGCTACAAAATGATGAAACAAACTTTTTAAACTTTAAAGTATTAGTGCTTTTTATAATGTTATGACAACTTTATGTGTATGTCTTGATATTAATCTTTTACAAAAAAAACTTATAGAATCAAATAAAAATAAAAAATTAATTATTTTTTATTAAATAAATTAATAAAATTTAAAATAATTATACATGATTAAATTTGTCATTTATTATTTAACAAAAAAAACGTACGTACTTTTCAAAACCTATGGTAGTATAGGATTTGTTTAACAATACATGCTCTTAATTGACTTGGTCAATGACCAATTAGGCACATGCGAAAAAAAAAATCTATACAACTCTCTTTTCTTCCATAAATAATTTCTTTGGTATTATAAATAAGGATAGATTAATTTTAAAATTCAAATAATTATTTAAAATTTAAAATTTAAGTTTTTCCTTTAAGATTTAGTTATTTTCTAATTATGACGTGTCATAAGATTGAGGTTTACCTTTTTTAATGTTAATAAATTCTCTCACTTCCATATCTTTTATATATATATATATATATATATATATATATATATATATATATATATATATATATATATATATATAGGATTGTGCCAAAGAAATCCTATTCAAACACAATCAATAATATTTTTTTATTTCTGGAAATTTTAAAAAGGCTACAAAGAAAAGATAACCTAAAGAGGTAGAAGAGGAAGGATGCTGGAAGGTGATTGGAGTCCAAATATGTGCTCTAATGATACATAAATAATATGATTTACACAACATAAAAAATTCAAATCAGTCAACTTAACTCGAATTAGTGCTAGCACCTTAACCAAGGATCTAACATCTATTTTGAACTTAATTTTATAAATAAAAAGATAAAAAAAATGCCTTGAAAAAGGGAGAATATCAACTAAGGTAGAGAAAAAGGATACATTATTCAAAGAAGAAGATTTGAGACTTGTGGAGATGATGTTAGTCCAAGTAAGGGCATAAGTGAAAAGACACAAACATGTCAAATGAGAAATGAAGGTTATTGAGCGGGTTAGAGAGTCATCAATAGTGAGAAAGGAGGTTTGAAATATTGTTTCCAACTTCGAATGGAGATTAGAGTTCAAACAAGTTGGAACAAACAAATTCTGACTTTGAACTAAATTCTTGGCTATCTTATGATTTTTTATTTATTTATAATTATGGGTTATAGTTTTGAATCTTAAGAAATCATGATCCAACACTTCAAATAATGCTTGAATTGGAGTTGAAACAAGAGATAGTCATTTGAAGCGGAATTATGCATGATGCACTATTCTAGTTTGAGAATTTTAAACTCCCCATCTAATTCTGAACTTAAAGAGGAATTGAGGGAGAAAACCCAAAAGTAGAGATTGAAATCACCATGGATTTTGATCTCAATTCAATAAAGAAAGCACTAAAAAATGGTAGAAGTTGAGTTTCAAACTACTAAAGTATTAGCACTATTTCATATCAAAATTATTATTATATCAATTTGTGGACCCTGCATTTTCACGTGCGTTTCCACTCAATGGCGTGACTCGCTTTTTTATTTGTTTAGTGAAAAATTGATTTTTAAAAAAAGACTTGGAGTCACCACTTATTTTTGTTTTATTTTTTAAGGGAAAAACAAAATAAGAAAGAAAAACCCTAAGTGTGACTCCTAAAGGAAAAAAACAGGTCTGTGAAAAACCGAAGTCGGGTTCGAGGGTCAGGTTACTTATTGGGAAGGTATGGTGGTGAGCCGTAGCACCCTTCTAAGCCCGTATACATACGGTCTCTACTAAACAAATTGAGGAAATTGTGACAATTAATTAATTAATTATGGATACCAAGAAAAATAATCAATGTACAAGTCATGGTGAAAATTAATATACACAAAAATAATAAGGAAATCTAATTACAAGAATATGCAAAATAAATGATGAGGAATTATGCAAAATGATTTATTCAATTAAATAAATAAAAGATATTAAAAAAAGTTTTAAAGAAATTTCAAAGGATTTTATTAAAAATGATTTTGAATTAATGATTTCAATTTATTTACTTACAAAAAAGAATCAGTTTATTTTCTCAATTTCATTTGTATTCAATTTTCAAAAAAAGCTATTTACACTTATTGTATCAAAAGAACTTATTACAAAATTTCAATTTGGGCACAAAAATTATTTTTACTTGTTTTTACTAGAAAATAATGAATTTTTACAATTTTATTTACAAAAGTATTTAGATTCATTTTCTTTTAAAAAAAAAGTGATTTTTACAAATTATTTAAAATGACATAACTTTATTTGCAAAAGAAATTTTAATTAAAAAAAAAGAAAGAAAAACAAAGATTTAAGTCCTCTATTTTCAAAAAACACTTTTAATCCCATTTTAATTAAGGAAAAAGAATTCATTTGAAAAAAATATTTTTAGACAATTTTATTAAAAATTAATTTTTGGGACAACTTTATTTACAAAACAATTTTTGGACAATTTTTATTAAACAAATAAATTTTTGTACAATGTTATTAAAAACAAATTTTCGAATTCTATTAAAAACAATTCTTTTGGATTTTTCTAAATGCATTTTTCTAAATTTAAAAAAAAAAAAAAAAAAAACTTTCTTTTATTAAATATAATATTTTAAAATTATTGTTTTTATCAAAACACATTTATTGAATTCTTCCTCTCGTTTAAACAAAATTTCTAGTTTGTTCGATGTTTGATTCTGTACACACTCAATAAATATATACAAACAAATATTCATAAGAACTAATAAAAATAAAACCAAATAAAAGTGGGAAATAAAATATGTACCCAAATAAACTTACAACAAGTTCCATGTGTCATAAATTCGTACTTAGCCAACAAGATTGCAGAATGGGCCCATGTAAAAACAAAAATAACATAAATGTAAATATCCAAAAATATGTAGAGTCCAAAATAATTATTTAAGCCCAAATTCAAACTTCAAATTAGTTTAATAAATTTCACCAATTATAAATGGACCCAAATTAACAAAATAACCTAATAAAAATATCTCTCATATCATAAACCCTAATCTAACATTTCCAAATTAATAGCCAAAATATAAGCCCAATTAATCAAACCCAAATCATGATAAATTAAGATAAATCCCATTATGCCTAAATTTAATATTAAATAATCCAAACCTAATTTAATACACACCATAATTACCCCATGTCCAAATTAAATAATTCAATTGGACCAAGCTCATATCAAATATTCAAATCATCCAACAAATCTCACCCACATTGTGGGCTCAAAATTCACATCAATTAACAAGCCAACATTAATAATACATATGACCAAATAAAATAATATCTCAACCCCAATCTAATAAGCCCAAACAAATAGTCAATTAACAAGTCCACAGTAATAATATACATAACCAAAAGAAATAATTTTTCAATCTCAATATAATAAACCCAAATAAATAACCAATTAACAATAGGTCCAACTCCAAATAATTAATATATAATTGATATAATCCAAATAACCCAAATTAATCACCAAATTTAATATAACCACAAAACCAAATTAACAAATTTCAAACTAATCAATCAACAATAAATTAACCCAAATTTCGTATTAATTAACAAAGCCTAAACATAAGGCCCACAAATAAACATAAATACACAAACCCAATTTCAACAATAATTACTATTAAAATCAAATCAAGAAAATAGTAATAATAATAATAATAATAATAATAATAATAATAATAATAATAATAATAATAAAAGAAAATAATAAGAAAAAGAGGGATATAAGGGTGCCGAAAATGGCGGGCAATGGCTGTTTGGGAAAGACGTGGGTGTGTTGGAATGGAGGAAGAAAATGAAAATAAAAATAAAAATAAAAATGGGCTGTGAGAGCGGTCTCGTGAGTGGAGTGTGGTGTAGGGGAAAGAAAAAGAAGAAGAACGGGGGAAAATGGGGGAGTCGGCCACTGTTGGGAATGAGTAAGGAGAGAGAGATGAGAAAAAAATGGGGTCCGTGTGAGAGTTTTTCTTTGGGTAGAGAAAGGGTTTCAGCCAAAAGGTAAGAAGCATAGGAAAGAACTAGAAGAATCGAAGGGCCAGTCATTCTATGGGTGTTTGGGAGGGAAGAAAAAAAGGAAAAGAAAAGAAGCCCCCCCAAAAAAAGAGGAGCAGTTGAAGAATGGAGGGAAAAAATAAAATAAAAAATGGGGAGAAGAGATATTGGGGAGGGGGGCGCTGGGGGCTGCCATTCTTGGGAAATGGGGGGTAAATCTCAAAAAGAAAGAGGGAGAAAGTAGAGGGCCAAATGGGGATAGATGAGAGAAAAGTGGGTAGGAAAAAATAAAAATAAAAAATAAAAAAAACTTGAAGAATGGAGATTGGGGGAGCCTTGGACGTGGGGGTATGAGGGGTAGGTGAGGGTAGGTAGGGTGAGGAGCAAGAGGAAGAGAGAGAAGAGAAGAGAGGAGAGAGGAGAGAGGAGAGAGAAAGTGATAAATAAAATATAAAAATACAATATAATATAACATAATATAATATAATAATAATAATAATAATAAATAGAAATAAAAGTAAAATAATTTACAAAATAATAAAAACTAAGAATTAAAAAGGGTGAGTGGGCCATAAAAACAACACATTAATTGAGATTTAAAATTGAGCTCAAAATTAATGTAAAAATGAAATTGGAACAAATATTGGGGTCTACACAATTAAATTGAGTTTCCATACTAAAATTAATTTTACTAAGAGAGTAATCTTCTCTTGATTCGATTAAAGTAAATTTACAAATTATTACCAAAATGATTATTATTATTTTTTCAATTAAATGAATTTCCACATCAAAATTATCTTCTTTTCCATTTCTTTACTAAAACAAATTTACAAATTAAAACTAACTTAACTAACAAAAAATTAATTTCCCAATGAAATCAAATTAAAATTCTATTTTTAACTAAAATGAATATGCAACTTATCTTTTACAATTAAAGCCAATTTTGGAATTAAATACTACAACTACATTGATTAACTTAATTAATTTATTATTCAAAATAAATTATTGAATGAAACTAGTGAATTGAATATGATGCCAAAATAGTTCAAAAAATAAATCAATATTTCATGCAAGCAACATTGCTAATCAACTATTTTTTAATGATCAAAACTAAGAATTATTTTGAAACTACATTCGACTTTCCGGCTTCCCCACTTCAAACTACACACCTCCAAGCTCTCCTACACCTTTCAACCACTAATTCACCTCGTGAAGAGTCCAAAAGGTTTGAGTTCCGAAGATATAATGTCCTTTATAGAAATTTAATATAATGTTTGGATACTAGTCAATGTGGCAATGCCATATGGGTAAATTTATTTTCAACTACTATTAAAACTCAATTGTTTTTAGGTTAGAAAACTTCATTTTTCAGTATTGAGAGACTCGTAGGGGAATAATTGGAAGATTTTAACTTCTTTTTTTCTTTATACATTATATTATTGATATTTCTTTAATTTTCTATGGATTGTGTGATTGACAACACCTCCATGAAAGGCTAGACTTCATCCTCATATATGAAACATGACATCCCAAGGAATAATGGGTAAATGAGATCAATAATAGAATTAATGAGTGGTTTAAGGTAAAACTAAGGGGGGTAAAGAACATCCACATTAGTTTGTATTATAAGATGCTATGTTATAACACTACATGATACTAGAAATTCTTTCCAACCCTTGATTCCTAGTTATCAATGTTATCTATGTTGGTACCTACCTTAAAACAAATCTACATGAGTAGTAAAGACCAAAAAAAGTCAAGATTTAAACTTGAATTAATTTTCATTTATCATATGGTAATTAGGAAACTAGATTTAAATGGAACAATTATGATTCAAATGCAACTTTGAGTTATAGAACTCAAGTTGATTTCAATTAACTAAAGATCCTAATTCCCCTAAGATCACATAAACTAATAAACCCTTGTTTGCTCTTATTTCTATTCTTGAAGTTGGATGATAAAGCTTTACATCAAATTCGAAGTAGAAATCACTAATCATTTTACTGGTTAATTAGTTTTGTTTTGTTATTCTTAAGTCACTAAAATCAATCCACTTGATATTTTCACTTTAGGATTTAGGTAAAAGCAATCACTTAACTTAGTATCAACAACATTAATAGGTTAGTCCCTAAGGACAATACCTATAGAATTTAAAAAGTCATAATGACTCTTTCTCTCATTTTTCTTCACCAAAATTGCTACATAATTAGCTTAGTATAATAGATAATTACGATCAAGAGGAAGAAGGCCACAAAAATATGAGTTTATTTATTGAATTCACCATCAAGCTTGTTGGAGGTCATCATAATTGAAGCATCAAGATGTGTTGAAAAGGCAAAGAGCTTTGGGTAATTGGGCTAAGACTACTGTAGAGAAAGAAACTCAAGATGTTCATTCCCTATAATTTAGCCAATAGAATCCTTCTCAATATCCTATCTTTACAAAAGGTTCCAATGCTTTTGTTATCCTTGGCTAGCTATTAAGTTAGAGGCACCTTCTTGACACCTTTATTCTCCTTCCTTAGTGTTTCATGCACTCATGTAATCGTAATGAGAACAATTACTACATAATTAGATCTTATGACTAGGATAGAAATCTAATTCCATTAAGTATGAATGCTTGAATTTAGACTATCACTAATTTTTCTTTTGTTTTTTATTGACTTAGCTTGCTATTATATGCTAAGTTTTTCATAAGCAAGCTATGGCAAAAGGTGACTATAGTTGAGGAAGAGAATACTTGGATCTTTGACATGCAAAAGAAGTACATGATAGACTTCTCAAATGTGAAAAACCTAAAGCGCCTAATGAAAAATGCTTAAGAGATGGAGAATAAGGCTAAGGAAATGTTGTATTAATAATTGAACAATTAGCTTCAAGCGAAGCAAAAACTAAATCTTGTTAAATTTAAACCTACTTTGCTTTAAGCGAAACAAAAAACAAACCTTGTTAAATTTAAACCTACTAAGGCAAAAAAAAAAAAAAAAAAAAAAGTTGTATATGTTGGAGTTTCAACCTAAGAAAGTGATAAAGCAATCAAAGTTGGTTGGAGGCTTTTGTGATGCTAAGAGTAAAGTTAAGGCTTCACTCAAACATTAGATGTATTAGGATTCTAGCTATACCAGCCAAAGGAAATCACCCCTAGGGGGACATTGTGAATAGGTTGTTGATTACTTTTTGTAAATTTAACAATTATAAAATGTAACTGATAATATAAATAATAATATGATAAAAATCAATATAAGAGCAATTGAAAATAAATAAAAAGAGTAGGAAAGGGAGAAATGCAAGCTTAAGATTTATAATGGTTCTTCCCAATCCTGACTTACATTTATTCTCCTCTAACTTCGATCCCAAGCTTGAGGATCCACTATACCAAGGTTTTCAAATCATTCCTTCAAGCTTTACACTTAGATTAACAAGCTTTAATAGACAGTTACAATTTTCCTAAACAGATGTCTCATTCTTGAACTCCCTAAGTGATACCCTACAATTGACAAAACCTAAGTGGTACCTTATACTTGGATTTTTCCCTCAAGTGATACCCCACATTTGATCCCACCTCACAAGGTATATAGGAAACGATTTGATAAAAATAAAACTTGAGTTAAATGGTACCTTTAGATAAAATGCAAGTTTGAAGGCAAGTATACTCTAAAAACACTCCCTCAAGGCTCATATAGTATTCAAGAAAGATCGTGAACTCTTTTTCATGCAATACATGAATTTGAAGCTTTTAAATAAAATTTAAAAGCCCAAACTAATTATTGGGCATAGTTTCGGGTTAACTAGTTGACCAATTGGTCAAACAAATTGACCAATCGGTTGAACTGGCTATTGACCGTTAAGTGGAAAAAGTTATAGAAAATGACTATTAGATAATAGGAGCTTGATCAGTAGAGCAATCAACTTAATTGATACCTTGATTGGTTGAGGTTTTACCTCAATTGGTTGAGACAATCTTTTATCATTTTGATTTCTGAAAGTTTTCCTTAACCAATCAACCACTTGGTCTAATTGGTCGACCTTTTGGTTGACCACTTTGTCAAACATGGAGAAAATGTGAGAAAATGATGCACAAATGACCTTTAATAGCTCAAATTATTTCAATATGAAAACTTAATATTGGAAAGCCTTTTTAATGATGAAATGCATATTCATAGTGCACCAATAGCCTTACAAAGAGATCTTAGAGAATTGGTTTTGATTAATATTCTCTTTGAGGTATTCTCTTGCTTGATTTTCTTTTGGCTTAATTTATCTTTGTGATTGCCCTTTTTGGAAATCATTTTGCCTAAATACACTTGGAATAAATCATTAGTTCTAAACTTTGTTTTGCTATCATCAAAATTGATATTAGTCAAACCTTGGTTTCATAAGATGTAAGTAGCCTTCAAAAAGTTTGTAGTATCAAAAACTATTTTGTTAATAAATTTTCATAGTTTTCTATTTTTATTTTCATTTTATCTTAGCAAACATATTTTAAAACCTTTTATTTTCAAACAACTATTTTCACATTGTCGAAATGTTAGGAGTTAGCTAGAGCTAAAAGTTAGGAGTTTCTAGTTTCTTTTCTCTATTTAATAAAATTCAAATTATTTAAGATAGGAATATATGTTTGTTTCCATGTTTTTAGGAGTTAGTTGTTTTGTTTTGTTAGCTAATGTAGTTGATAAATTTATGGCATATCTCAACTCCTGTTGAGTCTATTTTTTTGATGTAATCAGTTTCAAATTTCAAATTTTCAAAAAAAAAAAAAAAATCTTTTCTTTTCAAAATTTTCATGGTATTAAAGCTTTGGTGTAATCAAAGTTTCTGATGGTGAAAACTACTATGGTTGGAGCTAGCAGAGGCTCAGTGACTACATGGGATGTAGTAGAAAGCATTCAAAATGACTCTATTGCATTATCTAATGAAGCAAAACACTTGTCTATTATTGCATCAAATTCCCTTCAATTGATTGTGAACAAGTTGAATGGAAAAAACTAATTGGAATGGGCTCAGATGGTGAAGCTTGTAATTGAAGAAAATGGGAAGGTGAGGTGAAAAAACCAGCAAACAATGATCCATGCTTGAAGAGTTAGAGATTTGAAAAGTCCATGGTAATAGCATGGCTCATCAACTCGATGGATTTGAGTATTGGAAAGCCATTTCTATTTATTCCAATAGTAAAAGAAGTGTGAGATGTTGTTCGTGACACTTATTCGGATGTGGAGAATTCATCTCAAATATTTGAATTAAAGACTAAGTTGTGGCAGTCTGGACAAGGAGATGGAGAAGTTATTGTGTACTATAATGAAATGGAAACTTTGTGGCAAGAGTTGGATCAATGCTATGAAGAGGAATGAGATTCTCCCACTGATAGTATGTGATATATGAAGATGAAGGAAGTTGATAGGGTGTATCTGTTCCTAGCAAGTCTTAACAGAGAATTAGATGAAGTGTGAGGTCGAACTCGGGGATGAAAATCTCTCCCCAATCTTTGAGAAGTATTCTCAGAGATCAGGAGAGAAGAGTTCGTCAGAGAGTCATGCTACAAAAGCAGGAACCAAAGACCAACCTTGAAACTAAGAGTTCGATTTTCATAACAAAATGACCAAATGCGGATGTGGACAAAAGAAACTTCAAGCAATGAGAAAAACCATGGTGTAATCATTGTAAGAAGCCATGGCATACGCATGATACATGTTGGAAGCTACATGGGAAGCCTCCGAATTGGAAAAAGAAAAATGGGGGAGATGGTCGTGCGTTCTAAGTCTCAAATGAAGATCAATAGAACCAAGTTTTTTCAAATCACCTTTCATTCACAAAAGAGCAAATAGATAGCTTGTGTAAATTGCTCTAGTCCTCGAGCCCCACTATAAATCATTCTTCCTCATGTTCTTTAGCCCAGAAAGGTAAACTTCTCTCTATAGTGTCAAACTCAATTTTAATTGTTTATGGATTATAGACTTAGGAGCAATTGACCATATGACCAAATCTTCTAAATTATTTTCCTTGCATAGTCCTTGTGCGTGAAACCCAAAAATAAAAATAGCATATGGATCTTTCTCAACCATAACTTGGAAAGGCTTTTTGTTATTTCTCCTTCCATTACTCTGCATAATGTCATTCATGTTCCTAACTTGTTATGTAATATTTTATCTGTTAGTAAAATAACTCATGATCTAAAATGTTAGGCTCATTTTTTCCACTATTCTTGTACGTTTCAGGATTTGAACTTGGGGAAGATGATTGATAGTGCTAAGCAAAGTGGAGAACTTTATTTCTTTGAAGATGGATCTGAATTGGAGAGACAAGCTCATAGTACTTGTTTCAAATCTTTTTCTATTGTTGGTACGAATAAGATTATGTTATGGCATTTTAGGTTAGGGCATCCAAACTTTCAATATCTAAAGTACTTGTTTATGAATCTATTCCTAAATAAAAATCCATCTTTATTTGAATATGAAATTGGTGAATTGGAAAAACACCACCGTTCTTCTTTTCCTCTACAACCATATAAACCCTCCAAACCTTTTTCTATCATTCATAGCGATGTTTGGGCCCTACTATAGTTACTACTCTTTCAAGAAAAAAATGGTTCACTACATTTATTGATGATCACACAAGAATAACATGAGTGTATTTGTTAAGAAAAAAATCTGATGTTGAACAAGCTTTCAAAAAAAATTTCAATATGGTACAAACACAATTTCAAGAAAAAATTCAAGTGTTTAGAAGTGACAATGAAAAGGAATATTTCAATAAAATATTAGAGAAATTTTTTGAGAAAAAAAAATTGTTCATCAAAGTTCTTGCAATGACACTTCATAACAAAATGAAGTTGCTGAAAGAAAAAATCGACATTTTCTTGAAATTGCTAGAGTCTTTCTTTTTTCAACTAAGACACCTAAATATTTATGGGTTGAAGCTATTTTTATGGCTACATTTTTTATTAATTGAATGCTAACAAGAGTTTTGCATTTTCAAAAACCAGTGGATATTTTTAAAAATTGTTTTCCCACATCACGTCTTGTTACTAATATTTCACCAAATTTTTTTGGGTGAACTGCATTTGTCCATATTCATAGCCATAATTGTGGGAAACTTGATCCTAAAGCTAGAAAATGTGTCTTTGTTTGCTACTCTCCAACACAAAAATGATGTAAGTGTTTTGACCCTGTTTCAAGAAAATTGTTTGTGTCTATGGATTTGACTTTCTTTGAGACAACCCTATATTTTGATAATAATCATCTTCAAGAGGAGAGTGAGAGTGAAGTTTCTTATGTTGGGGATGTTTTCCAAATAGAGCCAAAACCACCAATTTTAGTTGAATTTACCTATGATCACCCTATTCCTTCAACTCTAGAAAATTAAGACACTACAACCATAGATCAACACCTGAATTGAGACACTATAGCCACAGATCAACACTTGAACCAAAACACTATAGCCACAAATCAAGACTTAGGTAGTTTAAGAGATGAAATTAATGGAATCAATCCTTTAATGTCGTTACATAAGCATGAAAAAACGAAGATGAGAGAAAAAACAAGTAAAGCAAAACATGAGCTTCACGTCTATTCAAGGAAGAGACGTCTTCAAAGAAAAAAAAAATTCAACTTTGCAACAACTCCATGAGTCCAACCTATGTACAATTCAAAACTTTACTAATTCCTCAAATGAGTTGTCAGGTAAACTTCCTTTGGTGTCAAGCCCTTCTAAGTCCAAGTTTGAGTCAATAAAAATTTAGATGTTTCAATTACTTATCGTAAAAGTGTTAGAACTTGCACAAAACATCCTATGTCTAACTTCATATCTTATGAAAATTTGTCACCCTCGTTTTATGGCTTTACCACTTAACTCTCTTGTGTAGAAATCCCAAAAAATGTGCAGGATGCTCTATAGGTTCCGGAATGGAAGGAAGCTATTCTTGAAGAAATGAGGGCTCTTGAAAAAAAATGAGACTTGGGAAGTAGTTGATATGCCCAGAGAGAAGAAAATAGTTGGCTGAAAATGGGTTTTTACAATAAAGTACAATGCATATGGCACCTTGGAAAGATACAAAGCTCGATTGGTGGCCAAAGGGTTTACCCAAACCTATGGTGTAGACTACTCCGAGACTTTTACATCGGTTGCCAAGTTGAATACGGTATGAGTTCTCCTATCAATTGCAATAAATTTAGATTGGACACTCCAATAATTAGATGTTAAGAATGCATTCCTAAACGGAGATTTGAAAGAAGAGGTGTACATGGACTCTCTTCTAGGATTTGATGGAAACTATGGTTCAAAGGTGTGCAAACTAAGAAAGTCTTTATACGACCTTAAACAATCACTGAGGGTCTGGTTTGATAAATTTACTCAATCAGTTAAGAAGCAAGGCTACACACAAGGGCAAACAAATCACACCTTATTTGTAAAGTTTTCATCAGTAGGTAAAATTGCACTTTTAATTGTTTATGTAGATGATATGATTTTTACTAGAGATGATTTAATAGAGATAGATAGGTTGAAAAAGAGCTTAGCCATTGAGTTTAAATTAAAGATTTGGGTTCCTTAAAGTACTTCTTAGGCATGGAGGTTACAAGATAAAAAAAAAAAATGATCGTGGTTTCACAAAGGGAGCATATCTTTGATCTCTTAAAAGAAACTGATATGAGTGGTTGCAAACCATCAGAAACACCTATGGAATCGAACTTGAGGCCTATAGATAGTAACGAAAAGGTTCCAATTGATACAACAAAATACTAGAGGTTAGTTGGTAAGTTAATCTATTTATCTCATACTCATCTAGATATAGCTTTTGCAGTAAGTGTGGTGAGTCAATTCATGCACTCTCCATATGAAGAGCACCTTGAAGTCGTTTACCAAATCTTAAGATACCTTAAGAGCACACCGGGAAAGGGACTATATTTCAGGAAGAATGAACAACATGGTGTTGAAGCTTATATTAACATTGATTGGGTTGGTTCGGTTACTGATAAAAGGTCCACCACAGGTTACTGCACATTTGTTTGGGGTAATTTGGTTACATGGAGGAGTAAGCAACAGAGCATAGTGGCTAGAAGTAGTGTTGAGATAGAATTTAGAGCTATGTCACATGGAATTTGTGAGATGTTGTAGCTAAAATGTGTCTTAGAAGAGTTAAGGCAACCAATTGAAGGTACAATGAAGTTATATTGCGATAATAAAGTTGCAATCAACATTGCACATAACCCAGTTCAACATTACAAGACTAAGCATGTGGAGATTGATAGACATTTTATCAAGGAGAAATTGGAAACTAGTGTTACATGCATGCCATTTGTTTCAACAAATAGCTTATATCCTTACAAAAGGATTCATCAAGCCAAACTTTGAATTTCTAACAAGCAAGTTGGGCATGATAGACATCTATGCACCAACTTGAGGGAGAGTGTCAAAATGTTAGGAGTTAACCAAAGCTTAAAGTTAGGAGTTTCTAGTTTCTTTTTTCTATTTAATAAAATTTGAATTATTTAAGATAGGGAAATTTGTTTGTTTCAGTATTTTTAGGAGTTGGTTTTGTTTTGTTAGCTAATGTAGTTGAGAAATTTGTGGCAAATCTCAACTTTTGCTAAGTCTATTTATTTGATGTAATCAATTTCAAATTTCAATTTTTCAAAAAGATGAGAAATCTTTCCTTTTCAAAATTTTCTCACATAATATAATCAAACACTAAGACCTTGTTTAGTAATTGTTTTCAAAAATAATTTTCTTTTCTTAAACATAAAAAAACATGGTGTTTTTAGTGAGCATATTTTAATCATTTTCAATTGTTTTTATTTGTTTTCTTAGAGTTGTTTTGAAAAATAATTATACAAATATGAAGAATGATTATAAATAAAACATAATATTCAAAAGTTATTTTTAAAACATATTTAAAAACATAGGAAATAAGTCAAAAATATTTTAGGTTCATAAATGAACTTTTTGTCTACAGAATATTATAAAATAATTTTTAAAAACTATTATTAAAAAACTATTTTTCAAAACTAATTTTGAAAACAATTCCACAACAAAGTCTAACATTTTTTTCTCATATATCTTACCAGTTTCAATTTTGATTTGATCATCCATGTCATTTTGGATGACAAAAAGTAAGCTTTACAAGAATCTTAGACATAAGACTCATAAGCATAGAATCAAAACCTCTTTTAAGAACCTTTTCAACCTTCATTTTATTCAATCTCAATATCCCTTCATTCATATTTTCTCTAATTTTATGTAAAAAAAGTGCAATCATAGGGGTTGTTTGGAATATTTTTTACAATTATATTTAAAAAATAGTTTTTAAGAATAATTTTTGAAAATATGTTTTCATGTGAAAGAGTTTGTTTGAGAACTTAGAATGTTTTCAACTTGTTTTTCATATTTCCAAATGTTTTTAAAAAATAAATTTTATATATAATATTTTATTTTCAATTATTCTTGATATTTATCCCATTATTTTTTAAAAATAGATTTTAAGAAACAAGTGAAAACAAAAAAACAACTAAGAGCTTGTTTGGCCTTGTGATTGAATAACAGTTTTTTAAATTTTCTAATATTGTTTGGTCATTGTTATCTGGAAACAATTTTTAAACACTACTACAAAAATAATTTATGGTGTCACATTTAAAATAATGACACTATAGAGCTTAAAATTTATAAATGTGACACATCATATAAAAAATCTTCAGTTAGGGTAGTTAGATGGTGCTAATTTTAAATTTATAGTGTCATTTTTTTGAAGTGACACCATATGAAAATTTTTAAAAATTTTATAACTCAATGAACCCTTTTTTAAAATAGTGAGTAGGAACAATTTATGAAAAGTCCATTGTTTCCATATATACATTAACTAATATAAAAGATCTTATACATTATCTTCTTCTCCTTCTTTTCACACCCATGATCGATATACTCATAATTGATATTCTTTGCTTCATAAAATCTTGGGTAAGTCAAATTCCCTTATCTATCATCGTCATTTTTTTTATTAATGCAAAAATCCTTGTCAGCATATGTTGGCAAATTGGAGGGTTGGCCGCATCCATCAACTCTCTTTGTTTTCTAATGTTGTGGACGCTTAGGTGAATACACTATAAGGCTAGGGTATGCACCTTTCCTGACAACAATTTTTTTTTTTTTTTGAGAGTTGGTAGCACTTGAGGTCCTACAATAGGTATTAGAGTTAGACCTCTTGTTTAAGACTTAACCATCTAAAAGGTAATGACTAATCCATCAAGCTCATTTCAAATTGAAAGTTTTGCAACCAATAGACCTCAATTTTTTACGAAAATTGATTATCCCTATTGGAAAACTAAAATGAATTGGTTTTTACAATAAACCGATTTAGACTTATGAGATGTCATTGAAGATGGTCTAACTATTCCTTCAAAACTAGTTGATGGAGTCATGGTTCCAAAACCCAAACAAGAATGAGATGAGAGCGATAGAAGAAATTTTCAATTAAATGCTAGAATCGTTTATACTTTGTAATGTGCGATACATAGAAATGAATATAATAGAATTTGTAAATGCAAATTGACAAAAGAAATTTGGAGATTACTTGAAGTAACTCATGAAGGAACAAATCAAGTTAAAGAGTCAAAAATCAATTTACTTGTTCATAGTTATAAATTGTTTTTTATGAAAGAAAATGAAACTATTGTTGAGATGATTACTAGGTTCACCGACATTGTCAATGGTCTTGAAGCCTTGAGAAAGACCTACAAGAAATCAAATAAGGTGATGAAGATCTTAAGGTCACTTCTATCAAAGTGGGATGCAAAGCTCACTGCAATTCAAGAAGCCAAAGACTTGACTAAACTACCTTTGGAGGAGTTCATAAGGTCATTGATGACATATGAGATCACTTTGGCAAAAAAACAACAAGAAAAGGAAGACAAAAATAAGAAGAACATAGCTCTCAAAACTACTGCTATGGAAGAAGAAGAAGTTGAAGAAGAAAAAAAAAGTGAAGAAGATGATAGCCCTCATCACAAGAAAGTTCAACAAGTTCATGATAGGTGAAAAGTTTAAAGGAAGAAGGCTCACTTCTAGAAGAGACACCTCTAAAAAGGAATCTTCATCCCATGGTGACAAGAAGATATGGAAAGAGAAAAGGGACTTGGTGTGCTTCAAGTGCAAGAAACTAGGACACATTAAATATGATTGTCATTTCTACAAAATTGAAGCCAAAAGGAGAAAGAAGAAGACAATGATGACTACTTGGAGTGAAAGTGAAGATGAATCATCCGAAGAAGAAAATGAGAAAGAAGTGACAAACATGTGCTTTATGGCAATAAATGAACTTGATGAGGTAAACTCTAACATTAACTATGAAGATATACATGATGCTTTTGAAGAGTTGTATGAGGATTTTGACAAACTTGGTTTGAAAAATGATTTTCTCAAAAAGAAAGTTCAACAACTTGAAAAAGAACTTAGAGAAGTAAAAGAAAAATTTTCTAATGTTGAAGATTCTAAAACTTATCATGAAAAAAGAAAATGAGATTTTAAGAAAGAAAAATGAATTATTAACCTCCTCTTTTTCAATATTTTCTTGTGGACAAAAATCTTTTGAAGAGATCCTAGCTAACCAAAAATGTATCTTTGACAAACAAGAGTTAGGATTCAAATCCTCAAACAATCAAAAGTATTTTAAAAACCATTTTGTAAAGAAATCCACAAGTGTAAGTCTTTCCACTACTTGCAACTTTTATGAAAGAATATGACACATTAGTAACACATGCTCTTTAAGAAATGGTTCTTAAAAGAATTTAAATGCAAAAACTAAAAAGATTTTGGTTGAAAAATTTAAGATCACTAACCCTCAAGGACCCAAAAAGATATGGGTACCTAAATCAACTTGAGTTATGTGTTGCAGAGTTCAAAGAATGATAAATTGTTCTTGGATAGTGGATACTCAAGACACATGACTGGGAATGAAAAGCTATTAAAAGAGAGAAAATATTTTTTGCATCTCTTGACCAGCTCTTGACCAGGAAAACATAACTGGTTGACTGGTACCCTCATCGGTTGACTAGTACCTTAACCGATTAACCAGTGTCTCAACCAGTTCAACATTTTTGGCCTAAAAACCTTTTTTTTTTCACTTCTAACACTTAGGCAAGGTCTTTAGGTCAATGAGTATGCCAATTTTAAAATGGTTTGCCTAATGTTCATTTGCTGAAATTCGGGTTTTAATGGAAATATAACTTTAATGTATAAATCAAGTTTTTAAAGATGCATGAAGAGATATAAAATTCCTAAATGCATATTCATCTTACATATGTTTCCTATGATTAAAGGATCTTCCATTTGTCTTGATCTTGTATCCATTGGGTCCTTTGATGAATTTCTCAGATATCATTTTGAATTTTCAAAAGGAAAACATGAGCCCGTTTGATCATGTTTTCCAAAACTTATTTTTAAAAACTTTTTTTAAGTTAAAGAATAAAAATAGCTTTTAAAAACAAATTTATGAAAACATGGCCAAACAGGTACTAAAATATATTCTTAAGAACATGAAGTTGTTTTTTATTTTTTTATTTTTGCTGAATATGTTTTTCCATTTTCCTATTCTCCAAAAAAAAAAAAAAAAATGGGTTTTGAGAACAATACCTAACAAACACCCTTATAATACTGTACTGTAAAGGGGGGACAAGGAATAAAAATATCCCTGCCGATCTATGATATATGAATGGGAGAAAAATCTCTGACCCCTTACCGTAGGTCAATTTACTTCGGCGAAAAAGGGGGGGGTCAAATTGACCGAACCCTCGTTATTTTAGTTAGGTTTAAGTCTGACGGGAATAATATTCTACGACTAGCAATTCATTTATTTTCAAACCGACCCAGTTACTATCTATTATTTGATTGACTAATCCTTTAAATTGGAATGGGTGAAGAGATTGTACATAAAAATGATGAAATTCCTCCTATGGGCACATGTAGTATAACTAGTATGTCATCTTACAGGGAATTAATTGATTGAGTTACTTCATTAAAAATAAGTTTTAAATTCATTCCCTACTAACTAAGGCTATCTTTGGTTACCGATATATATATATGTATATATATATATATATATATATATATATATATATATATTCATTTTTTCTTTCTATTTGCTTTTCCTCTTTTTTTTTTTTTGTTTTTTCCCTCACATTTTCCTTTAAACTTTTCCATGAAACAAACATAGCTTAAAAAGTTACTTGATTTTCAAATCCAAATAACTATAGAACATCAATTAAACAACCATGATTCAGCTTGTAATCATCCTATTGAGTAAAGGCCTTAATATCCATTTGAATACACTTTCATGTTTTTGTCTTCCGATATAGTATATACTATCAAAAAAATTTTACCACCTTAAATTTAAAATTTTTTAAAAATAATTTTAAAAAATATAAAATAAGTTCATAATTTTCATACAAAAGGTTCTAGTTTCTATGTAGAATTTATTTACTTTTAGGGAGTGTATCTAAGAGGATGCTTAATTATTCATTAAACTTCGTGGGTGTTTGGTAAACCAATTTAATAACTTAAAGTGACTTAATAGTTTAATTTAAGTCATTAAGTAAATTAGATATGTTTGGTAAAAAAAACAAGAAAATTCATTATTTATTCAAAACAACAATTGTCAACGTTGATAATATGGATGAACCTTGGTACAATGCATGTACAAAATGCAATAAGAAAGTGGTGCTGAAAAACCAAATAGTGAAGTGCCCAAAATGTTGCAACACCAATGCAAATTATTGTCCAAGGTATCCTTCATTCATGTTGATTTATTAAACACTCAAGCAACGAATATACTTACTAAAACTCTTTTATTTATTTTATTGATTAATGGAATTAATATAGGTATATGCTAAGACTTACAATTGTTGATGAAACTCACCAAGCTACTTTAATCTTGTTTGATGTTGCAGAAAAAAATCATTGGATGTCTTGTAATTAAGTTCGTTAAAACAAAAAAACAGGCGCAATATTTTGAAATTTTTAACAAATAACAAATTATGATCATGATTAGAAAGGAAAAAAACTCTTCTTACATAACTTCATCAACTTTGTATTTCAAAAAGGAATGAATAGTTTGTTTTATAAAAAGTTGATCCACTCTTATAGGAAGACATTAGTTTTCGTCACAAAGATTAACAAAATGAATGACATAGCCCGAACGTCAGCAAGGTTCATTGTAGAATGAGTCTATGATGAAGAAGATACAAACATATTTAATTCAAGCAATGGTGACAACTTACAATCACAAAAAAAGCTCAAGATTGCCAAAGACTAAACTTAGCTTCTCTTCTTATAAATACTCTTGTAACATTAGTAGTTTGTTCATATGGTAATTTCATTAGCAAAGACAAAACTAGAGCTAACAAGGCATTCTTGTTTTTGTTTGTGCTCTTTTCTTATGTTACTATTTTATTGATATAAGACATTTTCTAGGGCCAAGTTATCTAGAAAAATATTTATGCTTGGTTTCTTTTGAAGAAGAGTAATTTTCTAGAATGGATGTCAATATGTGATCCGTTTTCCGGTTGCAGAATCTTCTATGTTAGGAAGGCTTCATCCTTCACACATCTTTTTGTGCTTCAGATTGTAATTTTTTTGCTTACAAGCAGGTTTACAATTTTGGAAATATATTTATGGACAGATGTTTGTTGTTATGAAGTAACTGGAAATGAGACCCATCTATTCCAGGATTTGCAAAAGTTCAATTGAATCACCAATTGAATCTAGTTCCCAGGTTGCATTTCCTTACAAAATTTTCTTATTAGTTCTTTACTGTTATGACAGCAACCTTCCTTACATTTGTTGTTATGACAGATTCCCTTTCCTACTTTGCATTCAGGAACCTTTGTAATCTCTGTGAAAGGAAGCTGGTTTTCCATTTATTTGTTTATGTATTCTGTTGACAGTGTTGTTGATTATCAATAATAGTATTCCTATTTCTTTTGTTTTCTCTGGTGCAGATTTGAGCAGTATGTAGATTATGCTCTTGATGTTCCAATCTACCCTTCTCTATAAGAAGAAGTATATTGACTATAATGGAATGTCCTTCCGGGTTTCCATCCAACCTTATGCTCTCTTCATTAGCAATCTCTACTTTGTTCCAAGATTTATCATAATCTTCATCTTGAGGAATTTCTAGTAACATACAGTTAATGGGTTACTAGACAATGATTATGTTAGTAACATACTATTACATTAAATGACAATGATTCTCAATGTATCTGTCTAGGACCGAAAAATAAAATGCACATACAGTTAATGGGTTCTCTGGAAGTGGAAGGCGATATATACTGAGAGGAAAACACGAAAGATGGAAAAATGGAATCAACAAAAGAATAGGCTCACTTCCAACTAGAAAACTCGAACCTGTTTCATCTTTGACTGGAATAAACATCAAACACTTCACAAGAATTTCCATTTCCATGGAGGAGTTGATTAAGATGCTATTGTTTGTCATTCAAGAAATGGATAAACCCAAGTTGGTTGATGGCAACTGGTGGGTTGAAGAACTTTCCTGGAAAAAGTATCGCAAGACATTAAATTCTGCAGAGTAGACGACAAAGAGGAAAATGAATGATAGAGAATGTACCATGAGATGGTATTACTCTCTTCAAATCCTAAGATAACCCCCTCTTTCGGATCCGCCGGGGATTCTCTTAAGGAATGACTTCCTGTTGAGCGACCAGCTTCTCCGTAAAGCCCTTCGTCTCCGCCAAGAAGCTATACGGGCATAGATAGCTGGGAAAGCAAAGCATAAGAGCACTAGAAATAACATCATCACACACAGTAAGATGACGTTGCGGAACCCATTTTTTAGAGCTGGGTCTCGTTGTCCTGTCCATGGAACTCCTCCCACATTCATCCCGAACACTGTTAAGAGTGCCCAACAAAGTGAACATGTTAAGTGCATTTTTACACAAAACTGAAATCATACTTGCATTGAAACTAATCAAGGAAGGTCATATCAAAGAGAGTTTTTACCTCCAGTGATGATGGATAAGGGAAGGAATATTATTGAGAGGAATGAGAGATAATATAATTTCCTGTTTATTTGCTCGGCTTGCCAGCTATCAAGACCAGCCTGGATTGCTGTAACACGATTGGCTATAAACCCAACATTCTCTTTTAACCTCCTGAGCCGTCCGATTAACTCTTCAAGTGAGATAATATCCTCGCTGGCAAACCATCGTTTTGAAGAGCACTTTTCCTTGACTCTAGGAAACACTTGCTCCCCATGTGCTATTACCTAGTTCCAGTAACATTAATACATAAACAACCATAAGAACATTTGACTAGTACAGTTTTAATTTCGTATTTAGAATGATTTTTGCAGGAGGATTTATTGGACATTTGGACCAAACTTAAGCTTCACACAATCACACTCCTCTGGGTAGTCTGGCAAAGGAGGTATGAAAAATACAAAAACACCCCATGAACAGATCAGTTGATTTTTAGTTGGTCCGACAAACCTCAACCTCCAGACAAAATCTGAAGTGTTCTAAATCTCAAAAACTTGGCCCCATGGTAAGCAGCCAATGAACCCCATGAAAGAGCAAGACTCTATTGGTTAAGGACCTGCCATTGACTCTGACTCTTAATCCAGATTTCAATGGTTTCTTGTCATGCACTTGAGTCCCAAATCACCACTAGAACTAGAATTTACCCATTACCAAGCAACTTAAATCTTAAAATGATTAGTAAAATTTCCTTTACATTTATTCCTCCTTTTGGCAGAAAAGCTAACGGATGGACAGATAACTACCTGCAAGAGTCGCTGCAAATTAAGATGCAATTTTGGGAATCTCCTGTCATCCAACATTTGTTTCTTCAAAGCAAAACCACCTGCAATCAAGGGAAAGAAATCACAACTTAAGTTCAACAAAAGAATAAACCATGAAAATTCTAACTGGGGCAATATATATCAGGATTTAAGCCCTTAAAGGACCAGTAAGCTGAAGACAATTTCTTTTAAACCAACCATCCAAGCCAACCAGTGAGGTTAAGTTTCTACCCTGGGATCCCCATACCCTAAACCCAACCAAACTGACAATGGGGTCGCTCATCAAGAAATATGAAAATAAGCATGACAAGCCAAAGGAAAATATATAGAATCTAACCACTCAATCATACAAAAATCGCAAAAATGATACATCTCTAATATCATTCCTCAGGCTATCCTAGCAGATAATAATATGCAAAGAAACCTTTACTCATCAAGCAGCCTGCAATTACTACAGGAATTAAAGAAATCACCAAAAGCTTTTATCAACCCAAATCAATATATTTTTTTAGTTGCAAGAAATTTCCAAATTACCATCAGCTTTTTCATTAAAACTTGTCCTCAACTCAATTCAAGGTATGATACGAACCCCAACTCTTACAATATACAAATAGCCAGAATCCAACACATACAAATATCATTAGTACTTGGTATATTGCTAATTATATCATAAAGGAAAGACACAAGAACCTGGCATGAAGGTGCTTAGGCTCATATATTGCTTAATTCGAGCCTAATATGATAGTTCAAATTTCTTTTAAATCCTATTGAAGAAAATAAGAGAACATCTTCAAAATGCAAACTTATTTAAAGTGGGGAGATCTTTTGTGTAAGTAATCAACCATTTCAGAATATAACAACAATTTTTTCTATTCTACATAGGCCCTTGACCATTGGTGGAAGGCTAAAGGCCAGGTCATGCCCCTTTACAAACCCTCGAAAAAGAGAAGACTACTTATAATGTAATATAATATAATGCAACAATTCTCATAGATATGCATGCCTCTTTTCCATATACAAGAATTATTCAACTGATGGCCCATGCTTCAAAAATGATCGCAATGTCCAATCAGTGTCTCATTACCTGATCAATAGAAATGAATTTGAGAAACTTCAAAAGATATCATGGGGTCCATTCAAGATTAGGTGATCTCAAATGTTTGGTTTTTTTAACTCTTCCCCTTAAGGCTCACACTCTGCAATGTGATTCCTTAACCAGAAATGTTGGCTTTTATTATTTTAGATTTTGGCTATTGAACTTTATTTGGAATTAAAATTAGTTGCATTGCAACAGATACAATCATTAAAAAAATAGAAATCTTTAGTCACGATCAAATTCTTTATACTACTGCAAGGCCTCAATCAAAGGTATATAGGAACTTCGCTTCACAGTTAGGTGCACTGAAATGTAAATTCACATTACGCTAACATGAAATGTCTTAGTGATTCATGGTTTGTGGATTGTGTGAAACTTATATTACTAAGCACCAAGTTTTCTAAGACACTAATTTACTATCATGCATAGGCACAATTACTTAGGATTGAATCTCCTGTCAACATAAGTCCCACTATGTAATGATAACATACGTTTAGGTGAAGGTTAGTAGTAATGCATAAAAATTACTAGTTCTTTACTCTCAGCTAAAACATAAATTTAGCTGGGAATATAGTTTTAGTCCCCTCAAATTTTGGGCTATAGTTATGATCGATCCATTCAAGATATTCAATGACTTAAACAGATTCAACAGGTAAACTATTAGGTAGAGTCATTACTTTTTCAGTTGTTTTTATATTGCAGTTATTTGGGCAAATTTCTGGCTTCAGACAGCATTTCCAATTTGAATTGAGGAAAACCGATATGGAAAAACAATCTTGCTTTTCTTCTATCTCCTTTTACCTTTTATGAGAACTATTTTTGACAAGGTGAATGCTTGAGAAAATT
This sequence comes from Vitis riparia, assembly GCF_004353265.1. Classification (NCBI taxonomy): domain Eukaryota; kingdom Viridiplantae; phylum Streptophyta; class Magnoliopsida; order Vitales; family Vitaceae; genus Vitis; species Vitis riparia. The sequence continues at coordinate 10,000,426 of NC_048433.1, read as the reverse complement.
ATTTAAAACATTCCGCTTAAAACTTCCATGCTTGGATGTTCATGTTGATTTCCAAAGGAGTCTCAAGACACTTAAAGATGGTAGGTTTTAAGAATACCAATTTCTGGACAAGAAGAAAGCCTAAGAAAATAGTTTAAAATATCTATATGCTTTATACACCAGAGTATCTTACAAATACTTATATTTTCTTATATTTTGAGTTCCAGCTTCTCCCATAATAAGGTGCACATGAGATACGCAGATCAGATCCATGGATCCCTACACCATAAAATTACTAAAGATTGTTCAGGATCATCTTAGGAAATTTGATTTAATTTCTTAAAATATGATTCACCTCTTATGTCTATACATATTACTCAACCTGGCATCCAGACAAAATGCAAGGTGCGCTTAAAGGAAGTTAGTGTCTTCCAGTAGTCATATACCCAGCTAGCATAAATATTAATTGAATCCCCGTATTACCCAAAAAAATAGTTTTGTAGGTTCACATACAATATTATTCCAAACAACAGCATTGACTAGATTTCTTTGGTGATCCCTGACAATGACTGAAAGGAGGAAGAAAAAACTATCTATAATTTCTCAAAAGTATTCCTGCATAGTTGCACCAATGTTGGGAAAATATAAGAGGACTTGAAATTTGACACAAAATATAGAATGTTAGATTATTGATGAGTAAATTCTATAACATTGTATCAAACAATTAATTTGTCCTGTAAAAGGATTACTCATGGAAAAATTATGATAAATGTATGAGAACATTGATCATACTTCATTATGGAGAACATTCATAAGACATGAATGAATAAAGGAAAGAAACTAAAAAGTGCTACACAAGGACTTCTGAAGTGTCAAGAGTTCAACATGTGTACTCCACTCTTTAGAAGCATCCATACAATATAAAGTTTCACTTCCAGCATGCTCTGTTATGGTGCATCAATAATCTTATGCCTAGGTTTGGAAATTAGAATAGAATAATGTGACCACCCAATAAATTTATCTTAGCATTATGCCATCGCATATGTCTAATCATCAATAGTACTAAAAGTAAACACTGCAAATTTTCTCTTCCCATCTCCCACAAACAACAACCTTGCTTTTGAGAGGTATTAATTTTCTCAACAATAAAATCCTTAATTATTTTTGTTTCGTGTAAATCGCATGGTTGGGCTTTAACATTTTGTTTATGGTAATGAGTTTGAACAAGTGACTGTGAGTGATATTGAAAATGAAATTGCAATGAGGTTTATGATGATTTTGTTTTGAGATTTGTTCCTTCTAAGGATAAAATTTTCAATGGTAAGTACCTTATTGTATGGTTTTTATTGTGTTATATTCACGGATTCAGTCAATCATGGAATAGTAAAAGGGATTCTTTTTCTTCTTCATTTTTTTGGGTTCTTCTGTTTTATACACCTCCATTTATCTTTCCTTTGTCTTTCTTAACTGTTTACCTACAATAAGTAACAAAAACTCTTTTGTCCAATTACAACTATCAATGAAAACTAAACCCAAAAAAATTAAGAAAAATGTCATTTTCCTCAATCCAGCAATAAATATTTTTGGCAATCCACATCTGTCTTCTCCTAGCAATAAATATTCCACTCAATTGTATTTTTGTCATTTTACAATACCGCATAGAACAATGAAGTTACTGTTTTAAATCAAAAGGACAAAAAAAAATTTAACAGTGAGACAAAAGTAATCACCAAAGCCTTAACCATCTACAAAGTTATGACAAAAGGAATACATGAATCCTAGAATAACCAGACCAGAAAAGTGATTTGATCAGAAAATGCACAAACAATCAAGAGAAGCATTATATGAAAGGGACAAAAAATAAAGATTGTCTAGGGAGGCAATCTGTATTGCCATAAAATGAAACTTACCTTTATCCATTTCAAACTCCACTGAATCCAACTCCATTTCAAGTTTAGTCACAAGATCTTGGAGTTGGTCCACATGTGTATCAATAATGTGAACAACAAGATTTGATACAGTTCTAGGTACAGGATTATCGCCCCCCTCAGAATGATTCATTGTCAACAGAAACTCAAGAACATGCTCCCTGATCACAATTCCACCCCCTTCCTTCCTCTCGCCTCTAACATAACTAGGACTCTCCACTCTTGGGACCTCTGAAAGTAGAGATTCACCCATTGGTGAGAACCCCAATCTGGGAACACGGCCCAGGGACACCGTAATCACTGAACTCTCAGTAATTCTTGCAGCTATTCGGAACGTAAAATCACTCGAGGCAGGTCCCGGTGAATTGACTCTAAACACAAGTGCCCCATCAACATGCCCACAAAAAGGTCCATTGCTAACAAGTGAGAGAATGTCCTGGAGTTTCAAAGGTGGGCAAAGAACATCAATGAGATGTTGTGCAGCCTGTGAGAGTTTCTGATTCCCTTTTGGGAGTTCAACATGGTACCAACAAAACTCATTGCCTGTGCCTTCAGCAAGATCCCATTCCTTGTTATAGAATTCGCCGTACCCATTGAATATATATGCTTTCTTTCTCACGGCACCAGGAAAATGTGTCCGATTATGGCGAGTCTCCTTGAGAGGAGTATCCCCAGAGAGGTCTCTGTCATTGTCCTCCTCCACCTCTCCATTGGGGCTGGGTTCTTCCCGAGCCAGCTCCATAGCCTTCCAAATCTATCTTTGTCTGATCAATTCAAGAAACAACAGAAAAACCTATCCACTAGATCCTAATTCAAATTTGGCACCAAATTCCAGATTTCAATGGATTGAAATTTTTCGACAGCCAAACAATCAACTGCCAACCCTTTCTACCAAATCAAACCCAGTTCAAATGCCTCAAAACAATGGGAAAAAAGGCCCCAAATCGGAATCACAAATCAAACCAGCAACAAATCCACCAAGATTTCAATTTGCCTATTCACGAATTCCTGAAATATCATTCAAAAACCAAATCTTTCAGCGTCCTACCCACCAAAAACATCAACACAGAATTTTTTCCTAAGTCAAACCCATTTCCATTATCACCCAAAAACAACAAAAATCAATGGAAACCAACAAAATGCTTTACCTTATGCTCGTTGGTAATCTGCATGCCAGGCCTGGACTAGAAATAACTCACCTCACAATCAGGCAGGTCCACCCGTTGTTCTTGGCCAGAGTTGTTCATCAACCACAAAACAATTCCTAGATGGATTCAAACAATGTCAAACAAAAAGAGTTGAAATTCAACAGAAAAATAAAATTAAATGGTGGGAACAAACAGGAAAGATAAAGACGAGACGCATTCCTCAGGAAGTCCAGTTGCTAGGAAGCTTCCTCAACCACCCTTCATTTTTTTTTTTTTTTCAATTTTTTCCTTTTTTAAATTGAATTAATAATTATACTTTCAATCATGAAGGAAATCTTCTACAAATTAATGATGAAAATTCTTATGTGAACTACTTCTATTTCAATTTTTAGAATTTTTTTTTTAAAAAAAAACAAAAATATAAGTAAATAATGACTTTTATATGATAAATAATAATTTTTTTTATTTAAATAAATATATTTCTAGAAGCTTGTAATGTATAGAAGGCTTAACAGATGTTTGAGAGGAAAAGAAGGAATCGGCTATATAGAGAGATGGATTTATGACCATTGACTCTTGAGGTTATCCTTTTTGTTAATTTTCCTAATTTGTCTATTTTTTATATTCATAATTTATTTAAGAAAATATTTTAGATGTTGACTGGATTTTTTTTCTATATTTGTTTTATAGCATGATTGCATCTCTCAAATTGCCTTTTTTAGTATGTATTTAGAAGGTGGTGTCGGTTTCCTGAAAAAAATACTGTTTGACAGATATAATTAAGAAAATAATGAAAAAAAAATTCCTCAATGCCAGCCAAATAATACTAATTTGATTGGATTTCTAAATTTAATTCTTTTTTTAAATTTAATAAAAATTCTAACTTTTGCGATATTCACATGGCCACCGGATATAAAATAAAATAATAAAAGGATAAGATTTAGGGAGATATAGTAGGGATGGCAACGGGGCGGGTTTTTTCGGGTACCCGCCCCGCCCCGCCCCTAATGGGATGGGATTAAAATTTATTAAACGGGTTTGGGGCGGGTATGGTTTTTTTTTAAAAAACCCGGGACGGGTTCGGGGCGGGTTCGGGTATTGCCCTATCCCGTTCCGCCCCGCCCCGCCCCGTTTACATATAAAGGCAAAGTGAAGAGCAGCTGCATGTTTTTCCCAATTTTGATCAATTTTTCTGTCTTCGATCGAAATCTTTGGAGTTTCTGAAGACTTTCAGTGTTCAATTTCAACTCTGGTAAGTCCTCAAGCGTTGTCGTTTTAGGCTCAGCTTTTCAGGACGCTATCAATTTCTCTTACTCGTTTGGAGCTCCGGATCGCCGATTTAGGGTTCGATCGATGTGTTTAGGTTCTTGTCTTTTGGGTTTTTGTTTGATTTTCTATTTTTGAGTGTTAATTTTTTTTTCTGTTTGCTTTTTTTATTTTCTCTAAATCTTTTGGGGTTTAAAGATTGGAATTTGAGGTGCAAGGTGTGAAAAAGAACTTATCTTTGTTGGGTCTGTGAGGTTTGGAGATTTGGATCTGTGTTGGGCGTCGATTGAAGTCGTTTTGTGATGATTTTAGTGAGGGTTTGGAGTGACAGGTGGTGATATCGAGATTCTGAACCTCTGTTTTGTATTAGGAGTTCGATTCGTTGATTGGTTGCTCTTTTGTAGAATGTTTGAAGCTTTACTTGATCTAAAAACTCATCAATTGTACAGCGGTTCACTGAAGAAATCGCTGAGCTAGTCCAATTCTAGAATGTTCAGAATCAAAGCTTGTTGCTTGGTTTTCGTTTTGTTTGGATTTCCTCTTGTGTTTGGTAACGCCCAACTCCGTATGCTCAGGCACAAAGCTTCCCCATTTCTTTTGGTGCACAACAAGGACTCTGGAGTTTCTGGCCTTGATTTTGGGTGTAAACTGCTTGATGGGATGAGGGAAATGTCAGGTTTTGCTCACTTTGTTGTGTAACTGGAAGTTTATTTGAATCTTGTGGTGTACTTGAGTGAGTGTTTGTAGATTGTTATTTTGGAAAGATGGTGCCATCCGGGCCACCCACTCCCATAGGTGGAGCCCAACCTGTTCCCCCTTCACTTTTGCGTTAGAATTCTGGTATGTTAGGAGCTCAGGCGGGTCCTGTGCCACCCCAAACAGGGTTCCCTTCGCTTGCGTCTCCAAGAACTCAGTACAATAATATGAATTTACTTGGAAATTTCTTCACTGCTCAGTGTTACTTGGAAACGTACTCAGTACAAAAATTTTTAAAGTAATTAAAAAAAAAAAAAAAAAAAAAAAAAAGAAGCTAAACGGGGCGGGACGGGGCGGGTATGGGAAATTCCCATAACCGCCCCGCCCCGCCCCGCCCCGTTTAATTTTTTAAACGGGACGGGAATGGGAATTGATTTTTCTAAACGGGGCGGGGTTGGGATGGGGGCGACCCGTCCCGAACCCGCCCCGTTGCCATTCCTAGATATAGACACCATTTGATAATGGTTTTCAAGAACAATTTTTTATTATTTAAAATAAATAAAAAACATATTTAGTAATTAGAAAATTATTTTTTATTAAAAAAACAGAAAATATGATGTTTTCAAATAATATTTTAAAATTATTTTCACTTATTTTTTAATAATTATTTTTAAAAACATTATATAAATATGTAAAATAATTAGAAATAAAGAAGTAGACATAAAAATTATTTTTAAAACATATTTAAAAATATATTAAAATATTTCACATTTTCAAATAAATTTTTTTTTCTACAAACATTATAGAACAGTTTTTAAAAATAGTTCTAAAAAATACTTACCAAATAAGGTCACGGTTAATAGTGTTTTTTATGGTGTTTTTAGTAAAAGTCATTAAAAATATTTTCAAGATAATCCTAAAGGGTTCTTTTTTAATATATATTATAAGAGATTTTTTAATGTTACAAGTAATTTTTCAAATTTTTAAATGTGTTTCCTGATTTTTCCAAATACTTGATTTTTTTTTTAAATTAAAAGTGTTTTTTTCTAAATATTTTCAAATTAACTCTTAAATTGTATTTGACAGTGTTTCCCTTCAAAAGTATTTTTAATAGAAATGTTTTCTCTAAAAATGTTATGTGAATAATTACCTATGAAGTGTTTTTTCAAGAATCATTATAAATGAATTTAAAATTTTTTAAAATATATTTTCTAAATTTTGTTAAACGTCACATTAAAAAAAAAAAAAAAAAAAAACCTTTTAACCTAAAAATATCTTTTAAAAATACTACAAAATAGATTCTAAATGTTATCTCCTACATTATTGTTAAAAGGAGATTAAATGTTCCAATTAATGCATTATTGTTCAAAAAATAAAACCTTTGTTTGGATTTCAATTTCTTAAAAAACCTATCTCCTACAAGTTGTATTGAGATTTATGAATGTAATTAATTGTTCAATATAGTTTTAGTTTTTCAATCCCCTTAAGAGCCTCTCAATTTCGGAGCATAAAACATATTTGCAAGATTTTGTTATTATAGCTTGATTTGATGAGCAACTAAATTATATATGATGTGATATAATGTAAAAGATATATCAACATACGTTTTCAATGTTTGATCATTTTAATCATGGCTATTGCATGATTTTATGAGAGTTACAAAATTTATTATTAGAAATTTTAACATCTGATTATGTATATATATATATATATATATATATATATATATATATATATATATATATATATATATATATATATATATATATATATATATATTAGTTGTTTGTTTATATGACACTAAATTTATCATTGAGGATCATCACTATTAATAATTATACGATAATAGATGAATGTTAATAAGGTTTTTACCAAACAATGCTCAAAAATTACAAGGGGTAAATAAAATTTAAAATTATTCTTCCATGTGGACCAAACAATACTAATTTGATTGGATTCTTAAACCAATTTTATTGGAATCTAAAATTTAAAAGTATGGTTTCTAGAGTTTAAATTTGGCATTTGTTCAAATAATTTTATTAATAGAGTTTTTCATTTTAGAAAGATTTTAAATTCCTCCCTATATGTCAAAATATATGCTTGAATCAAAAGAAAATATTATTATAAAAACAAAAAAAAATCATCAACAAATATCCCTTGAAACTTACATGAAAATTTGATGTTTTTAAAAATTATTTTTTAAAAAATGAAACCTTAAATTTTAATTTTTTTAAAAATATCAAGTAAATTTATACCTTATATATTTTACTTTTATTCAAAAAAAAAATAATAATTTTAAAAACAAAACAGGAATGCATTAAAGTCAGTTTGACAAGTATTTTTTAAAACAATTTTCTGTTTGGTAATTAGAAAACTATTTTCTATTTTTTATTCTTAAGAATATTAAAAAAAAAAAGTGTTTTTAGATAACAATTTTTAATTATTTTATGTTGTTTCCACTTATTTTATAAAAGATTGTTTTAAAAAATAATTATATAGATATATAGAATAATTAAAAAATAAAACACTAGATATAATTTTTTTAAAAATGTATATTTAAAAATATTAAAAATAAGTTAAAAACATTTTAGATTACTTTTATTTTACAAAACATTAAAGAATAATTTTTGAAAATTATTTTTAAAAATTAATTTTTAAAACTATTTTAAAAAATATTTACCAAAGAACCTTAATTACTACCTAAAATAATATATATACATCCTATATATCTCAAAGTAAATAAATAAAAAAATCTAAAAAAAATGAACGTGATTAATAATTGAGCTAGATTTCTTTGATATTAAAACAAGTAATTTACTATTGGGATAATATGACATAAATATTAATAAATATATTTAATTGTGAAGAACATTTTATTTCTTTGTATATTATTTTAACATAATTATCATCCTTCCAGTATTTTACACTTTATTTTAAATACATGCAGTGGACAATTGTCTTAACAAAAATGATAATTTTTTTAAAAAAAAAGTTAAATACATTTTACCCCTCAACTTTTGACATATTTTACACTTTACCCTTCCACATTCAAAACTCAATACTTTGCTCCCCAAATTTATTAAAATGCAACACTTCCCCTCCCCCCATCACGTATTTAATTTAAAGTTGTTTTTACCCAATTTCATACTAGTGTTTGAATCGAAATATGAAAAATATCAAGCTATTTTTTATAATTTCATGATAATTAAGGACCAAATGTTGTAATAAGTTTAACGGCCAAAATATCGGGTTTTGAATGTCAGGGGACAAAGTGTAAAATACGCCAAAGGTTGAAGAGATAAGGTGTATTTAATCCTAAAAAAGATAAATTAAATTTAAATTAAAAAAAAGTAAACAATTCAGTACTTAATACTATATTTAGGTTTTAAAAAAAAATGCTACCTTAATCTTTTTTAAATGACATTTTAAAAATTTATAACTATGATTCATATATGAATTGAATCACAATGGAATCACTTGAATAGTGCTTCACAATGGAGTCACCTGAATGGTGCTTACAAGTCATGTAAAAGATGATCATCCTTACTTGAAAAAAAAAATCTTAATTTTTATTAATTTATTATGAAAAATATTAAAATATAAATAAAACCTAGTAAAAATGATCGAAATGGTTTGATCTTCTAAAATTTTCAATTTATTGGAAAAACTTTGAAAAGTAGAGGAAATTTTTATTTGGGCACTAACAGTGCAATAATTGGGCTCCTTTGGGTAGTTGTGAAATGGGCTTGCAAACGGTTGGGAAGAATTTGACCCAACTTGGTCAGAAAAAGGAACTTGGGCTGAAAGTTTAGAATATGGGTTCAATGCAAGCCAATTGGGTTAAAAGGTTGAGCCACAACAGAGCCCAAATTCCCCCTTTCTTAGGTCATTAATTTCGTGTCCATTTGGATATACTTCCTGTTATACTTTTAAAAATTACTTCCAAAAATTTTAAAAGTTGAAGTAGTAATTTATATATATATATATATATATATACACTTCAATTTTCTTAAATATTTTTTAAAATTATTACTTTTCAATATAAACTTTTAATACTTCTTACATTTTATATAAATTTTATTATTATTTGTAATTTTAAAAATAAAAAATAGAAAGTGTATACAAATTAAAAATAGAAAATATATCCAAACAACACTTACTTATTTAATGAAAATAAAATGATAATTTATTTTACAAATCCATTGTATATAAATAACATAAAAACACTAATTTTCATTTTTTTTAGTTATATTTATTTTATTTTAGAGTCACTTAAACCATTTGTACAATAAATTTTAGTTTTTCAGAATAAAATTAATAAAGCACAAACAGTTCATCATTTGCATTTTCATCCATCTAGTATATAAAAAAAATTAGTTATCATATGATTTGTTATTTGATATAAAAATAAAAAGTTCACCCTTTGCTTTTTGAGGCTTCCACTAAAAATACAAATTAACATATGATATCTTGTTAAAGAAAAAAGTTTCTAATACTATATGTGTACTAGGCTTCTGTTAGCTATGTAGACGCATTTAAATTTGTGAAGACCATTAGGCACGTAGTGGACAATATATATAACGAAAGGAGTCGACCATTATAAATAGTAATAGGGAGGTCACTAAATATCTCATTGGTAGACATGTTTTGACTCATTTTCTTCTATTTGGTTTTGCTTGACGATCCTTATTAATTTACTTGATGTTCTATGTAAAGTCTAAGGGTTACCCAAGTGACGCGTTTGTCATGTAAGTAGTATTGCAGGATGGTCACGGTGATTGACTTTGGAGGCCCTTATTACACTAATGTTTTAGAGTAACTTTGGTTTGATGAGGTTGGTTCATCTCTATATTCACTAGAGCATGTTTCGATGGGGATCATTCATGGTGTTTCTCCACTAGAATATTAAGACATCTGTTCAAATGTCGTCTCCTCCTTACCTCTTTGACGACTATGTGGTTTGGTTTTTTAGAGGGATGCCATAAATAGACATTAATACGTCCATTCCAAATTTGTTGGAGGCATTAGGTATTTCAATGCCTCCCCCAAGAAAGAGGTTGTTTGCTTGCTATAGTTCTCTACAACCTAAAAGGAAGTCTAAGAAGGGATCATCTTCTATGTAGTTGTTGTTTGACCATAAGGAAGCCAAAATTCAAGCTTCACCAGGTAGGGGCAATCGAATTAAGTTAATATTGGAGTTTTCCCTTGAGATTGATAATTCTCATCCTCAATCAAGGGCACATGTTTGGCTGAATCTAGGCTTTAAGTTGATGTCCCTCCATCAAGGTCAATGGGATAGTTAAGAGAACCTGAAGATGAATCTCACCTATGAATAATACTTGAGGGGGTGAATAGGTGTTTTAAAAATAATTTGAGATAGTATACATAACTGCAAAATACTCCTCTGATTTTCAATTGTTTTCTTTTTCTTTTTCAATCCTACCAATAAGTAAGCAAAGCACACAAACAACATGGATGCACTAACACTCTCCCGACAAAATAGTCAAAACAAATTACATGCAAATGAATTAGTATTCCCCAACCAAGATATATAAAATATTTTAGCAACTCAAATATATTTCAACTCAAATTCACATTTTCACATGTCCATTAGCATCAAAACTAAAACAAATATTTTATTCTCTTTCAAAGCCGCCAAATGATCTAATTTCAACTCATAACCTCAATCTCTTAACAAAATAAATCAATGGAGATTTCATAAGCCAGTGAAAATCTAATCACAAGTGAGATAGAATAGAGAAACAAAGACACCAATATTTTAACATGAAAATTTTCTGAAGAGATAAAAAACCATAGGCCTCAGGTGATCAAATCGCCACTATGAAGAAAATTAACTGAGTACATGGGTTTACCTATCCCAAGCCTTCAATCCTCTTTTAGACCACTTACCTAGAACTTTTAAACTTTAGCTACCCAATTTATTCTTTTAGAACACACTTGGAACCTACACCAAATTTGATCTCAACCTCTTCTTGAATCAACATAAGAAAAATTTTGGTTTTACCCTAAATATGTTGAATATGAGAGTAGGGATGAAGATTGAATCAACCTATTTTGAAAGAAAATTTCTCACTTAAAAATTATTTTCAACATAAAACCCATAAAATTTTCTTTCAAACCAATACCTCCAAAATATATAAGAAACTTGAAACTCAAAAAGGGTTTTCTCAAGAGAGGCCATGAAGATTAGGGTTTTAAAACCCACCTAACAATTGAGAGTCACTTGAAAAAAATTGAAAGAATGCAAATGTAATTAAAGTTTGATCGATCAAACAAGCATAAGAAAGAGTTGGGTATAATGGAGATTGTTTCCATTAAGTTTGATTGATAAGAAATCGATCTAAATGATTTCAATACTATATTTTACGCTCCTTGAGCAACCACTCTATTTTTTAATAAAATGATAAGAGTTTAAAATATGGTTGATCAGTGTTTGCCATCATCCAACACGTCAAAAGTACTTACAATCTCCTTGAGCCATCTTCAACCACGAACATTTTTGAAAAGGCAAAAGACCAAATGAGGATATCAAGGTATGAATTAAGAAAAACATAATGGGAATTTTGACTCGGAATTTCCAATACACAAATATGCTTGTAGAATTTGTTCCAGTTCCCATTCAAAATACTCCCTTTAAGGATGCTTCTGCTAATAAGAAATTGGTCATATAGTCATACCCTTATTCTAGTTTTCCTAGGGTTTTTAATTCTAGGCAAGCTTTCCTATACCATCCCGTTTGAGGAAAAGTTCGAACAACGGTCTCAAACTCTAAAATCTCCATTGGGTGTTGATGAGATGATTGAGTTTGGCATTGACCTCATTTCTATCAACAACGAATGTTGTTTGGTGGTCGAATTAATTGTCTTGAAAATTAGGGTAGCTGTTCTAACCTTTGCTCCTAACAACTATTCATCGCATTATTCCCCCTTGTTTAGGGGTTGACCCTTAAACCGCCCTAAAGGCAAGTTCTTTCATTAGGGATGGTACTTGATCAAATTTTTTGTCTCCTAGATAGTTGTTTTTCTAAATTTTGTTATTAAAATTGTTAGTATCATTCTAAGGTTTGTTTATTAAATATTCATTGTGTTTTCTTCATTTTGAAGTTAGTTGTATTTGGTCATGCAAGCTTATATGATTATTTTGACCATCATAGGGAAAGTGATACAAAATAAGGGTATTAAGAACGATAATAAAAGAACATCAAAAGTTTTATCATAGTCTATTCAGGGAGAGTTTACTTCGAGCCTAGGCTGATAAGATGATCTTGGTGATGAAATGGAGTTGGAGAGTAAAGAGCTTTTACAAGAGAAAGAAGAAAAGTTGATCGTTATTGAGGTCATACTTTCCACTACTTAAAATGATATACAAGCTTTACAAGATGAGTTCAACCCCCTTAGTGGTTGAGTAAGCTTCCTTAAGGTTGACTTAGCCATTGTTGAATCCAAGGCTAACATTATGGGGTATGAAAGTGATTTTGTGAATAACCTAATACTAAATGGGCTTTATAGGTCATGAACATTGAGTAAGATTTATCAATTAAGTCTATTAAGTGCCTACTCGTCTTTTGGAGGTGTTGGACTTTATTGCATTTGCTTTGAATGAGTTGATTCCTATTTATGGGTGCAACTTCTTACCCAATTGTCACGGGGTAACTATGGTCTAGGAAGGCTATGGTGCTAACTAACTTCACACAACTCTACCCAAAGATGAGCATTTTTTTCAAGCAAGCTTTTTCTTATGCTTATTTAGTTATTCAGGTTATCACATTGTCTTTCCTCTTTCTTTCTCAAGTCTTCTTTCATTTCTTGCATCTATTCTTGAATCAGCAATACTAAGGCTTCATCGTGAGGATACTTGTTATTCTTTGAGTTTGGACCATGACTGAATCAATTGAATGAACTAGCAAATTTTACTTATATTTCCCATTAACAATGTCAATTTGTTGCATCCCTTTTCTGCTTTAGGCAACCTTTGGAATTCCTCATCTTGTTGCATATCTGCATAACCAATCATGTTGGAGGAGGAGAGGTCAATCAAATCAACTCCTCTCCAATAGTCAAGTAAACCATGTTTGAAAAGCAAGTTAACAAATAGAGAGAAAAGTATAAATTTTGTTTCACTTATTTGGCTTGAAGAGTAGTCATCATTTTCTAGCTATTTCGAGAGGGCCATAATGGTGATATCCTTACATTTTCTATTAATATGGAATTTGCTTGACATTTGTTCTGCTTTTAATGGTTATTAATTGTATTGATTTATGATTGTTAGTTTATCTTTTAGTGGAAGGATCCTTTGTTAGAACCTAATTGCATTGATTGCTTATGACTATTAGATTCTTTGACAAGTGGGGGACAATCGATAAAGGGTGATTATCTTCCACTTCATCTTTATATGGAACATTATATTGAACTAATAATGACAAAAATCAACTTGTATGTATTCATTGTGTTATGATAAGGAGGAGCTTACTTGGAGTAATGGGCAAATCCACCTTCTTAGACTAATAAACCTCTTAGTGTTGGATTACTCCACTAGTAAACAAGTAAGACATTAATTTTTCTTTTTCTTTTTTTCTTTTTTATTTGCGTGTGTTCATTTGGTAGAGTGAAGTGAATTCCTCAAAACTCCACTCCAAATTCTTAAAATTTCATTTTTTTTTTATTTTTTACTTTGTGTGTTCATTTTTAAAAATTAATTGTTTGTTCTTTGAAACTCAACCAACTACTAACTGGTAAAGTTCCAATTTTTCTTTTTTTATTTCATGTGTTCATGTTGTAGAGTTGAATGCTTGTTTTTATGCATGTGATGGTTACTATTTTGATGTTTTATATTGAGGTGGACCCTATTTTTGTTTACTGATATGAGAGAGAGAGGCCCCTTTTCAAGTATACTCTTGAGAAAGTATACTAAAGAAGATGGTGTTTTTTATGATGTGGATTTGAGGCTTTCTTGTTTATGTATGGTGAAGAAGGGTTTTATCTTTTTAGAATATAATTAATTTTAAATTCAACTTTTTTTTTATTTTCTAATTAAAATTATTTACATTCTGTCTTTTATTAATTTAGTCATTGCCAATTTATTCCCTAACATACACTTGTAGTTGATTCTTATACTATTAAGGAACAAAAAAAAAAAAAATATTAAAATAAAAATAAGATACAAATAAAAATAGAACATAAGAGTTACTTAAAATAGCTCATTCTAAATATTTTGCTTTATAACCAAGCTAAATTCAAAATTTGTTTGTTTCATCAAAAAATGAAACAAGAAAATTATTGTTGAGCAAAGCATTTAATAAATGTTATTTTGAAAATTACTTTAAATGATTAAATTTTGTAATAAAATTATTTTCAATGAAATGTTTTTAACTTGGTTGTTAAGGATGATAATTTTGGTTTCAAAAATTGAGCAAAACATTTTACTATGGTCATGTTTGGTTCTGGAAAAGTTTAAGGGAAAATGCGATGAAAAAAAAAGAGATTTAAAATGAATAAATTATTTTATATATTACTTCAAACTCATTTTACTTATTTAACTTTTTTATATAAAGATTAAATAATTAAAAATATATAGATTTGTTACTAATTTTAATTATACTTGATAAAATCAAACAAGAGAAATTCATTTTTCTTAATATATTTTTTTTCTTTTTTTATGAAATAATGAGAATAGACAATAAGAAACAAAATAAAATAAGAACACACAAATTTACATTCAAAACTCCAGATAGGAAAAACCACGAGCAGAAGAGAAGAAAATTCACTATTTCAAAAAATGGTACAAGATGGGAAAGATGTAAGTGACTATTATATAAACATAAACACTATAACCCTAAATCTTATACATCATTGCATATCACGCCCAATCCCTTCGTTACCACCACAAACCACCTAAAAAATCTCATAATTTTAGTTTCATTATATATGTTGCACTGGGTTCTTTTTAGATTGAACCAAATAGAATTCGGATCACTAAACTCTAACACTTTTCTTAGTGCTTTTTGGGAACTAAGCATAACCTATGAGAACCCATGTCATGCCCAAGTCTAATAAGGAGGATACTTATGATTGAATGGTAAGATATTGGTTTTATTTTTCTTTGAAAAAAAATTGTATATTGTGGACCCCGTATTTCAGCTCATGCACTTCCACTCATTGGCGAACTCGCTTTTTATTTGAAAAATGATTTATTGTTTAGAAAATGACTTGGAGTCGCTACTTATTTTTGTTTTATTTTTAAAGGGTAAACAAAATAAGAAAGAAAACCCTAAGTGTGACTCCTTATTTGGAAAAGACAATCTGTGAGAAACCAAATATGAGTTCGAGGGTCAGGTTACTTATCTGGAAGGTACGGTAAAGACCGTAGCACCCCTCTAAGTCCTTAAAAACGGGTCTTTACTAAATAAGGTGAGGCAGATATGACAATTGATGAGGAAATCAAAGGATACCAGTGAAATAATCAAATAATAAAGTGAATCGTGCATCAGAATAAGTGAAGTGGGAATGAGATCGTACCTTAGCAGCAATTAATAGTGCACTATTATGGAAATAAGGTTAGTTCAAGTATAAATCATCACATGCATATCAAAAAGCAAGACAAAAATCAAACAACATTCATTAAATATAACAACTTACAATTAAAAGAGAAAATTCATGTGTAGAGCCCCTACCAAAGCCCAATTTATCTTGCATAAATTAGTCTCACAAATTCCATTATTTTGAAATTATGAAGAATTCATTCTTACTTATTTAAAAATCAAGAGAAATATAAAAATTATTTTAAAATCAAAGAAAAATTTATGAAGGTGTTTGCCTAAAAGAAAAAGGCAACAAGTTTATTAAAAACAGGATTTTTGGTGACCCTGAACCTTAAGGAAAGATGAAGAGTGGTAGAATTAAAGAAATATTTGAAATCTAGAGTGAAATCAAGATTATTTGAAAGAAAACTAAAGTTTTGAAATTTATTCGAAAATTGAAAGCTCAAAAATTATTTGAAAATTGGTGTTTTGAAGATTAAATTTAAGAATTTGAATTTTGGGAATTAAATTTGAAAGAAATTGGAATTTTGAAAATTATTTGAGAAATGGAGTTTTAAATATTAAGTTTAAGAATTAGAATTTTGGAAATTAAATTTGAAAGAAATTGGAATTTTGAAACTTATTTGAGAATTGGAGTTCTGAGAATTAAATCATGAATTGGAGTTTAAGAAATTATTTGAAAATGGTATTTAAAATAATAATAATAATAATAATAATAATAATAATAATAATAAACAAATGTGAAAATAGGAATTTTGAAGAATTATTTAAAAATAGAATTTTAAAAATAAATAAATAAATAGAATAATAATAATAATAATGATTAAATAAATAAATGTGAAAATTGGAATTTGGAAAATTTAGAATCAAATTTGGAAATCGAAATTTTAAAGAATTATTTAAAGATGAAATTTTAAAAATAAATAAATAGATAAATAAAATAATAATAATAATAATAATGAAAATAATAATGATCAAATAAATAAATGTGAAAATTGGAATTTTGGGAAATTGGAAATTAAATTAGGAAATTGGAATTTTGAAGAATTCTTTAGATGAAATTTTAAAAATAAATAAATAAAATAATAATAATAAATAAATAAATAAATGTGAAAATTGGAATTTTGGAAATTGGAAATCAAATCTGGAAATCGGAATTTTGAAGAATTATTTAAAGAATGAATTTTAAAAATAAATAAATAAATATAATAAATAAGTAAAATAATAATGATTAAATATAAAAAATGTGAAAATTGGAATTTTGGAAATTGTGAATCAAATTGGAAATCAGAAATTTGAAGAATTATTTAAAGATGAAATTTTAAAAATAATAATAATAAAATAACAATGATTGAATAAATAAATGTGAAAATTGGGACTTTGGAAATTGGAATTTTAAAGAACTTATTTGAGAATGAGAGTTTTTTAAAAAAAATTAAATTTGAGGATCGAAATTTCGAAAAATTATTTGAAAATGGAAATTTGAAAGTTAAATTTAAGAAAAGGGAATTTTGAAGAATTATTTGAGAATGGAATTTTTTGAAAATTAGATTTGAAATAAATTGGAGTTTTGAAAATTTATTTGAAGGTGAAATTTTGAATAATTAAATTTGGAATGTTGGAATTTTCAGAAAATTAAATTTAAAGATTTTGAATCTTGGAAAATTATATTTAAAATTAGAACCTTAGAAAATTATTTCAAGAATTGAACTTTGAAGAATTAAATTTAAAAATTAGAGTTTTGGAAAATTGAATTTCGGGAATTAAAGTTTTGTAAACTAAATTTAAAATCAGATTTTAGAAGATTATTTCAAAAATGGTATTTTAAAAAAAAATCAATAAATAAATAAATTTGAAACTTTGGAATTTTAGGAGATTTTAAAGAATTATTTGAGAATAGAAAAAAAAAAAAGAATAAACAAAAAGAATAAAGAAATAAAACTTTTGACATTAAAAGTTTTTTTTTTTTTTTATTTAAAAAAAGGCATATGGCTACTGCATGTGCATTGGACTTTGAATTTTTGTGGAGTGCACGTATTGAAAATGCTGCAGAGATTGCCACCTTAGTTCCCTCTTCTCTTATCTCAACACCAGATGACACCATTTCACCTACGGAAAGCCTTCTCTTGGATTTTCCAATAATCCCATGCAAAGATTTGGATTCCAGAAAAAATAAAAATAAAAATAAAAAATAAAAAATAAAAAATAAATTCAACCATACTTTTTCTCAATCTACTTGCATTTTCTCAACATTTCTCAATCTTCACACCTCTACAACTAGGATCCAAATAAACCCATTCTATATCGACTCAAGGATCATATCAGAATCTCACAAAACACGACTTCATTTCTCACCACATCTGGAACCGAGTCAATTGGCTCCGCTCCCTCTCAGTATAGTGAAACTCTCGAGGTCTCTCTGGTGAGTATTTTTCCCCGGGATGCACGTATGGACACTCCATCCAATCATGTGACCTCCCACGTGCGCACCTCCGCTGTTTGAACTCAAATATACGAAACTGATCGCATGAGAACGCGTCAACCAGAATGTCAGCCTCACAATCAGAAATATCGGAGTTCGAATCTACATCAACATCATTGGACCGGAGGTAACATTGTAGTGTCGTCAACGCCTCCTCAAGAAAAAATGGGGAGTGGTCACTGTTGAGGCCTCACGTCCCTGGTGATCCACGTAGTTGCCAAATGGATGGACGCACGATCCCAACCAATATAGATTCCTGGTTCAGTCGCTCCTGCAAAAGGCATCCGGATAGGGTGTCCGGACACACCCTCCGATGGTTTTGTCAGCCATGGTTAGAGAGAATAATCAGTTGGTCTCTTACTAGGTATTGAAAACTTACCCTCCTCCTTGTATGAGGGTCCATATATATAGTATCAGAAGCTTTGTTTCCCTCTTTAATGGTAGGGGGATATTTTGGCTTGTAATGATGCCTCTAGGTGGTGACAGGGCCATCATCACCCTACGGGCGGCTGACAGAGACGTGGGAGGCGTCGCGGCTGTCAGAGATCGCGAGAAGTGACTTGTTGTCACTTCATTCCCGTCCTTTCACTCTGCAGGTGGCGGAACGTGGGCCATGACAAGCTGTTGGAATGATGTGCAAGACTTGTTTACTTCAGTCAATGATTCCGGGCAAACATATCCGGATAGGATATGTCGATTGTCCGGATGTGATATGGCGGTCGTCCGGATGTGATGTTTGTGAGTATCGTGTGCCTCTCCCTGAGGAAGTCCGGATAGGAGAAGCGCGCCACGTGTACTCTTGGGAAGATCCGGATGGGGTTAATCCGGATAAGAATACGTGCCACGTGTCATCGAGAAATGTGTGCCACGTATCATCAGGGGGGAGAGGTCCCTACAATGCCCTCCTTTTTAACTTGTCGATTCTGCCCGAACAGAATGGGCGGGTTAAAAAATAATTGCTTTTTGAAACTGAGGTTGCTTTTTTGCGGTCATTGGACCATGTGGCGAGCGGGGGCGAAGAGAGATAAGAGTATTTATGATGAGCCGCCGTCTCTGGTATTCTAAGGTAGCGTGTCATTTCAATGATGACTTAGCTGAGCGTTTGGGTTACCGAGGGGTTGTCTCCCTATAAATAGTAGACTGAGCCCTCGCTTTGCATTTTTCCTTCTGTGTTTTTCTCCTGTTTAGTGCTTTCTCTTCTACCTTCTCCGTATCTTCGTTTTTGAGTGAAGCTCTAAGGTTTTCTACCGGCAATATTCGCATCGTGACGGTGACTGCATTGCGGTTTTCAACCCTATTTTTCCAGTTTACACTCGGTACGTGCGCTATTCTTGTCTTCTCCTTGTTGTGTTTGCTTTGTTTGGTTGTTTTTTTGCTTGCTTAGGCAAGTTGCTTGTGATTGAGCGTTGATATTTGTTTCTAGGGTTCTTTTTCGGGGGGTTTTTGTCTGTGTTTTGGGTGTGTTTTAGGTTTTCTGTTGGCCTCCTGTGTTGTTTGTGGGTTGTCGATCTTTCTTTGTGGTAGAGTTAAGCTTGTAGGGTTGGGTTACTGTGTTTGACTATTGGCCTTCTCTCATGCAGATTCCATTTCTTCCTTATGCTAAAAATGTTTGCGAACAAGGAAGTTACCTCATCTGGCTCGTTCGGCGATGCTCATGCCGAGAAGTTTGTGGATAAGTTGAGTGTGAAGGAGTTTCGTGAGCGCTTCTGCATCCCTAACGGTGTGTCTGTTGAACTTATGGATGGAAAGGTCGTCTTGACCGAAAATTCTGAGGGTAATGCCATCGTTTTTACCAAGGAGCAATTCAATGCTGGGCTCCGATTCCCCCTCCCATCGCTTTTCAAAGAGTTTCTTCACTTCACCCAAATTCCCTCAGCGTATATTCATCCCAACATGGTCTGGGTGCTGATGGGGTGCAGCATTCTGGGCATGTTGTTCAATTTGGACCTCTCACTGCTGAAAGTTCTCTTTATCTATTCGATCAAGAAGGTGAAAAACGACATCTTCAGTTTTGTCGCCAGCCTCCC
Source organism: Vitis riparia (assembly GCF_004353265.1). Lineage (NCBI taxonomy): Eukaryota > Viridiplantae > Streptophyta > Magnoliopsida > Vitales > Vitaceae > Vitis > Vitis riparia. The sequence goes on along the minus strand of NC_048433.1, from coordinate 9,980,342 downwards.
ATCCCTACAGTTGGTGACCAGCCTTCCGGATTCGACCAAGGGGGCCGCCAAGGGACATGTGCTAGTTAAGGGCTCATGGGCGGGTTTGGCAGTGCATCCGGACAGGCCGTTCGCTCCCAACCAGTCGTTGAAGGTCCCAGGTATGACTATATTACTTCTTGTCTTTCTGTGGTTTGTGAGTGTAGGTCAGCATTATTAGGTGGCTGACATACTTTGCTTTCTTGAGTGCAGGCCACGATAAAAGGGGGAAGCTGGTGGAATGGGTGGAGAAAGCCTCGTTCGATCGTTTGAATAGGCTTTTTGAGATTACGGCGACCGAGCGGAGTTGTGAAACGCTTTTGTCCGCTCGGAATCTCCGCTCGGTCACCCAGGAGCCCCAGTTGTACGTGCTGAACATTCTCCCGAAGCGGCTGCCCAAAGAGGTGGTGGATGGGGAGCATTTTGTTCTAAAAGACCTTCTACTCTACGCGGCGGTGCGGAAGGCAGACGCCCGGTCACGCAAAGCTCATCTCAATAAGCGGGAGAAGAAAAGGCAATAAGGTCTTTTGCGGAAGGCTCCTGGTGACAAACGACTCGCATCCTCTCCACCTACTGACGCTTGAGCGAAAAAGAAGAGGAAGCTGGTTCTGAATAAAGGAAAAGAAATAAAAGTCCCAACTCCCCCGAAGGAGTTTGCACCACCCCCTTCAACTTTTGTAAAGGAAATAACAATAAGAGAGCCAGATCACCCCGTCCCGCCTTCTATTTCAAGCGGCTCTGGTCGTCTTGCGGGTCTAAACCATTCGGGGCCTTCAATATCAGTGGCTGGACGTCTGGCTCTTCTGGCTGAGGAAGCGACTTCAATAAACCAGCCCGACTCTCCCCATCCGGATGCGGATGCAGCCGGGGCCTATTGTGCTGTAACATTGCCTCCTTTCGGCACCCCCAACGAAAGAAATGGGGACAGAAAGTCAGGGTTTGCCTCTTTGCGAGCTAAACCCTCATGCCCTTGTACCGGTGAAGAGGCCAGCTACAAGGAGGTCGCATCCGGCGCGTGACTTGAAGTCTGGCCTCATTGGGCGGCTTCAGGATCGTTTTCTAGAAACCATCGAAGTCAGATGCTCGTCCGCTCAGGAGGATCACCCGACAGGTAGTGAGACGGAGGTGGCGGAAGAGAACCTAGCTGCCCCGATGCTGGTCCCGGATGGGGGTTCACCCGAAGAGACCCAGTCGGCCGAGAATGATGGGGCCTTAGACCCGGAGGAGGAGTCACTCTCTAATGCCTCGTTAGGGGAGAATCTCGTTGATGATGCAGCTTGCATATCCGCTAACCCTTTCAGCTATGCGGAGTTGGAAGAGAAGCTGAAACGGATTCCACCCGGCTCAGATGTTACTATGCCTTCAGTAAAAATGTTCGAAGCGGTGGAAATTGTATGGTTTGCTTTTTCTCGCCATACTGATGTGTCTGTCGTATGGTTTGTAACTTTGCTCTTCTTGTTTGTGTGTTTTTCTGCAGCTGGTGAGTGGTATTCGCGTCATGGCTCAACAACGTGATCTTTTTTCTGACCTGCTGCGAACTACTGATTATACGAAGGCCTTCGTCTCTCAGCGCAAAAACAATGAAGAGAAGCTGCGTTTGAGATTGGAGTAGGCCGAAGCCGGTTTATCCGCTGCTCTAGAGGACAACGAGGCTCTCCGGGTAGAGCTTGCTGAGGCAAAGAGTCGGGAGGAATCTACGGACGCCCGCTTGCTTAAGGCGGAGGACGAGATGACCCAATTGAGGGAGGAGGTGAGGCAACTCCGGACGGAGGTGTCTATTGAGAAAAAGTAGAGAGAAGATTTGTAGTTGCGTTTATCAGTGCAAAAAGAAGAGTTAGAGGCTGAGTTTGCTGCGGAGAGAGAGGAACTCGAAGTGGACTACCAGAAGCAAGTAGACGAAATGTATTTCTTCGACTACCGTTGCTGTATGAAAAAACATGGTATCAAGCGGGACGTCCCTTCGATTCCTCCGGGTGAGGAGAAGAAGCTGCGTGGCAAGCCTTCCCAATGAGAGCTTTTTCTTTTTGTGATTTTTTACTGCTATCTTCTCCCTGTATGTTGTAGTCCGGAGAACTCTCTGTATACATCTGTATAAGTATTAATAAAACATACTTATTCAAATTGTACTCGTCTCTTTCTTTTATTGGTAATACTACTTTAAATTGGACACATTCCATGGTCTGAGTAATGGGGTTCCGTCTAGCTTTTGTAAATGATAAGCTCCACTTTCACTTGCCTTAAATACTGTATAGGGGCCTTCCTAGTTGGCTTGGAACTTTCCTGCTCCGATATCAGCAGTATTTTCAAAAACTTTTCTAAGGACCAGTGTACCATTTTTATAGCTTCTGGGTCTTACTTTGCGATTGTAATGAGATGATGCCTTTTGTTGATAGTCTGCCATCCGGATGAATGCAGTTTCTCTTACTTCGTCTGCCCAGTCCAAGTTTCTTCCTAATTCTGCGTTTGCATCATCCCACCTTCCTGCCTCGGTCCAGATAATGGGTAGCCCTATTTCAGTAGGAATGATTGCGTCCATATCGTATGCGAGGGCGAAGGGAGTGTTTCTTGTTGGACGTCCGGGTGTGGTTCGATAAGCCCATAGGACGCCGAGTAGCTCCTCTACCCATTTTCCTTTGGCTTGCTCGAGCATTTTCTTCAAGGTAGTGATTAGAGTCTTGTTTGTGGCCTCTGCTTGCCCATTACTTTGAGGATAACGCGGCGTGGAGTATGAATTTCGGATGTTTAGTTCCGAACAGAAATTCCATAAATTTTTGCTATCAAACTATGGACCATTGTCCGCTATGATGATATGGGAGATTCCAAAGCGGCAGACGATGTTTTTCCATACGAACTTGGTGACATCCTTGTCTTTGATGGTAGCGTAAGCTTCAACTTCCACCCATTTACTGAAATAATCTATGGCAACGAGCAGGAATTTTTTCTTGGCGAACTGAAATTGATTTCAATGTCTCTGACGGTACATGCAGTATGGGAGCATGCCTTTGACACTTGTCACATTTTTTAACATAAGCTGCCGCATCCTTTTTCATCGTGGGCCAATAAAACCCTTGCGAATGGGCTCTATGCACCAGGGATCGACCACCAGAATGATTTCCACATACCCCCTCATGCAACTCCGCTAATACATACAGTACCTCTGAGTTGTTTAGGCATCTAAGGTAGGGACCTATAAAGGATCGCTTATACAGGTGCCCCCCAATCAAGGTGAAGCAGGTGGCTTGCACCCGGATCTTGTGTGCCTGCTTAGGTTCTTCGGGTAAGGTGCTTGTCCGGAGATATTCTATGATGACTTCCATCCAGCCTTTGTCGTTTGTTTGGTTTGCCTCAATGGTATTGCAAGTGGAGGCTTCCACGACGGAAGGGTTGGCTTGGACATATATAGGCAATAATATGGCTTCTTTGATGGGGAGGGAAGCGGCTATGCCTGCCAGAGCATCTGCACGCCCATTTTCCGTTCGCCTGATTTTTTTGATTGTCCATTCAATGAAGCGTTGTAAGACATCCCTTACTTTGGTTAAGTATCGCGCCATGCGTTCATCTTTAGCTTCGTATTCGTTATGGACGTGCCTTACCACAAGTTGGGAATCACTATAGACTCGAAAAATGGGGTGCCTGGATAGATGCTTCGCTTGAAGATCTGTAGGACCGCATCCATACTGCAAGCCTCCACCTGTAGGACGACCTGACCAAACTGCTTCACGAATTCCCTCAAGGACTCATTATCCTTCATCTTTATGTTTTGCAAGGTGCTGATGTTCTGTTTATGCCGAGCGGAGCATAGGTATTGTCCCACGAAGACTTTCGATAGGTCTCTGAAATTATCAACAAAGTTGGGAGGTAGGCGATGAAACCATGAGAGGGCCTGCTCTTGTAGGCTGGCGGGGAATACTTTGCATAGTAAAGTGTAGTTGCCTATATTGAGAGTCATGAGCTGTCGATAATGCATGATATGGTCGAAGGGGTCGCTGGACCCATCGTACATGAAGAATTTGGGTACGAGGAATCCCCTTGGGGCCTCGTAATGAATGATATGAGAGCAAAAAGGCGTGGAGAGTATGTCGTCCAACCTTTTGCTGATGGAGCCAATGGGTGGCTCGTTTGGGAGATTTCTCCCAGCTTGTCGTACCACTTGGTGCGGGGGAACATTCTGCACCATAGGGGTGACCAAGGAGTCACGGTGCGGGAGAACGTTCTATGGCATAGGGGTGACCGCAGGATCATGGTGCACTCCCCATGTGGTGGCTATTAGCGGCCTTGGCCTGCCAAGCTCCTAGGGGCTCAGTCTCGCACTCATCGCGCTCGACAATTGGGATCTTCTGTCACGTTGTCTCTTAGACGAGAAACAAGTAGAGTCTGAGCTTTCGTCACGGGAAGCTCGAGGCATGGGCGTGTGTGGACATGGCCCAGCGTTGCATGTTTCAGGGATTGCTCCCACTGTGCCGGGGTATATCGACTCTGGGTGAGGCCTTGAGTTGGCTACTTGGCCTCTTGAATGCTGACGACGGGGAGGCCCCGTCGATGAAGCTTGGATACGCAATACAACGTTTTCTTCTCTTAATCTTATTGTCTCCTAGAGGAGAGCTTGTAGTTGTCGCTCGCTTGCTAACTGTCTTCTTTCGATGGCTTGGCGCCATTCAACATTATCTTCCTCTCCTCTAGCAGATGAATGGCTTCTGGAAGGTGTGACCATCTTTGCCGGTGATTGAATCAAAGAAATTTTCCCACAGACGGCGCCAATGTTGAGGCCTCACGTCCCTGGTGATCCACGTAGTTGCCAAATGGATGGACGCACGATCCCAACCAATATAGATTCCTGGTTCAGTCGCTCCTGCAAAAGGCATCCGGACAGGGTGTCCGAACACACTGTCCGATGGTTTTGTTAGCCATGGTTAGAGAGAATAATCAGTTGGTCTCTTACTAGGTATTGAAAACTTACTCTCCTCCTTGTATGAGGGTCCATATATATAGTATCAGAAGCTTTGTTTCCCTCTTTAATGGTAGGGGGATATTTTGGCTTGTAATGATGCCTCTAGGTGGTGGCAGGGCCATCATCACCCTACGGGTGGCTGACAGAGATGTGGGAGGCGTCGCGGCTGTCAGAGATCACGGGAAGTGACTTGTCGTCACTTCATTCCTATCCTTTCACTCTGCAGGTGGCGGAACGTCGGCCATGGCAGGCTGTTGGAATGACGTGCAAGACTTGCTTACTTCAGTCAATGATTCCGGGCAAACATATCCGGATCGGATATGTCGGTTGTCCGGATGTGATATGGTGGTCGTCCGGATGTGATGTTTGTGAGTGTCGTGTGCCTCTCCCTGAGGAAGTCCATATAGGAGAAGCGCGCCAAGTGTACTCTTGGGAAGATCCGGATGGGGTTAATCCGGATAAGAATGCGTGCCACGTGTCATCGGGAAATGTGTGCCACGTGTCATCAGGGGGAGAGGTCCCTACAGTCACCGCCCTGAAGATCGTTAGCATTGGCGTTAGAGTTAGCGAAGACACCACTTACCGGATACGGGAAAAACATATCAATAGTAGGATCGTCAAAGAAAGGCCAATGAGGAACCACGACTATTGGATTTGGATGACGTGATTCTTCGATCATCATCTTGATGTGTTGTCCCCAAAATTCATCTTCCAATATTAAATCCTCAACTTCTATGATAAGGTGAGCAATATCTGATTTTTAATTTTTTTTTTTTATTTTATCAAAACATGTGGTGACTTGATGCACCAAACCATGGGACTCCTTTTCATGTTGAGTGGAAGTAGCGCCATGCATGAACTACCAGTTGGATTGTGGCTATGGGTATACTAGGGTTATCTCGGGCAATGATGATGGGAATGGTAGATTAGAAAGGTGGGAAGGTGGTGAAAATGGGTAGCATGTTGACCGAAGCTAGGTGGTGTTTGAAGACGTATGATGAGGCAAATAGGAAGGGGATGACAACTCGAATGTAGAGAGAGCTTAGCGGCAAACTAAAAAATAGGAAAAAGAAACGGCCATGTGCTCATGTTGCTGGAAAAGAAAATCATGAACAGATTCAAAGCAACAATGAAGCCAATCCTTAGATGACCCATAGTAAAAATGATAAAGAACCTCACTCGTTTTTCTAGCCAAATCAAGGAAACAAAGGGAAAACCAACAACATAGGTATATGAATGATGCATAAATCCATAGAGACATCCAGCATAATAGTATCCAAAATGAGAAAATACATGGTTCACAATGAACATACCTGGAGTGTTTCCTCGAACCAGACTTACTTGTCTTCAAGCTTTGTTTTTCGCTTTTCTCCAAAATCTCCCCAAACCCCCTCTCCTCAAGCTCTCTCAAATCCCCAAGCTGTCACCAATTATTTTTTTTTCAAACCTCTCTTATTTTATTTTATTTTTCTCCCCCACTTTCTTCTTGCTTCCAAACTCTCCACAACCTCACATACCCTCCTCTCTGTTTCACATCTCATTTTTGTTTTTTTCCTAGAAAAATTGTCATTCCCTAAAAAAAATACTCATCTCCTTCCTTAGCTCAAAATATTTTTCTTCCCCTAGCTCTCCTCTATAACCCAAAAAAAAAAATGCTTTCCCTCCTTGTGTCTTGCCCAGACCTACTCTTTTCATGCAAGCTTCTACCGGCTCCCTTGCTCACGATTAAGCCAAGACATCACCACCAACTCCCCTGCTTCAACCGTCATCCTATGAAGCTCTATGTCCCAGCCATCATTCCCCTCGTTCCAGAGATGTCCCTCTCTCAACCACCACCATGGCAAGGTGGTGGTCCCTGCCACACATCCATGCATGGAGCTTGTAGAAGCTGTCCCCCACTTCAAATGAAATGCTCTCCAACTCCTCTTGGGTGGTAAAAAAAGATAAAAAGAGAAGAAAGAAAAAAAAAACACTTGGGTTTAAAAAAGGGGTGTACATATATGTTCACCTTTTATTATACTTTAATCACTCCATTAATTGTACTTTACATTATTTTATTTTATTTTATTTTATTTTTATAATTCCACAACATAAAATATACAAATAAAATATCATGTACACATATTTCTTCAATCATGTACACTTTTTCTTCAATCACTCATATTTGTTTTTATCAATTTACATTCTAGAAATGTCAATCATCTTGTAAGTCAAGGTAGCTAAAAAATAAATAAAAAATAATGAAAGTAATAAAAGCCAAGATAAGACAAGTATTTATCTCCATCTCTTTGATCATTTCAAATATGAATATGCTTTTCACCTTCTAGAAGCTCCTTACAATTATTCGGTGACGTTATTGCATGCTTAAGCTCTTGTTTCAAGCTATCACTATTTTGTGATATTATGTTTTCTTCAACTATATATATATATATATATATATATATATATATATATATATATATATATATATATATATATATATATGCATAGAAAAAAATTAAGATTCAAATTTAATTTTTTTTATTATATTAGGATGTTTTTATATTCATTTTCTTCTTCCAAATCAAAACATTGGATCAAGTATGACAAAAGTAGTACGAGACAAAAAATAATTTTAAATTTTATTATTTATTATGTAAAATCTAAATCCAAAACATCACACCATGAAGGTTCACATCTCCAAGGCCCTACCATTATTTAAGTGACTTATCCTAAAATATAAGAGCAGCGATATTGCACCTCAATAAGTCCTTTCCTAATATGATGCTCAATCTATAATCGGGTTTTAATAATTTTATTTAAAAATCATTTGATGTTCAATGAAAGTATGTCAAATCTTTTATGAAATTTTAAATAATATTGTACAAGTTTATTTTAAGAGTCATCATTTAGGTAATCTATCTCCAAAATTAAGAGCGATAATATCACACTCTAATATAATTTTTCTGTATAGGAATAAATTATTTCTAAATAAGATTTTTTTTTAAATGTTAGATGATATTAAAAGCAAGTGAATTTTTTTTTTGAAAATAATAATAATAATAATAATAATAATAATAATAATAATAATAAAACAAAGGCTGGTAGCGTGTCAAAATCTGTGAAGTATTTATGGCATGACGTCGATTAAACAATTGTGGAAATTTTGAGGAAATGCAGGTAGAGGTGATAAGCTTGAAATTAAATGAAGGCGCCGATTGGAGAGGCGTCCAGACTTGACTTTATAAGATTATTCACGTCCACAGATTTTCAAAAGACCAAAAAAATAATAAATTATTTTTTAAAAAAATATATATATTTTTAAATATGAGCATTAAAAATATATTCATAAATATAATTAAATAAGAAGATAGTTCCATTTCAAAATTATGAAATTATCTAAAAAAACAACTCAAAAATATTTTAAATTCATCTTAAATTTAAATTTTCAAAAATTAATTTTAATATAATTTAAAATTTAAAAATATTTTCAAATTAACGTGATCCTTGGACAAAGGGCAGAGAAATCTTTGTTTTGGATCTTACTCGAAAGCCAGCCATGACACCCTCATCTTCTGGTCTCTACTTACTGCATCATGATTTTCTCAAAAGTCTATGGTGGAAGAGGAAATATTCCACACTATCACATCAGACTCATCATCCACACACAGACCTATCAAATATTTTAAAGAAAAACTAGACTCTAAGCGTCTCCACTTTCAATTTGAATTTCAACCCTTGTGGGGAAATATTCGAATAAATTTGGGGTTAAAAATGCAAAAAGAGAAAAAAAGAAACCCATATTTTAATTTAGAGGAAGTTGCAGGTAAAAGTGAAGGTGGAGAGGGGGTGGTTGAGAAAACATGTAGGGCCCACTCTCACATGATAAGGTTGGAATCTCCACGGATTCTGGATCTTTGAATCTACACGTCTTCATTTTCTCACTTCTTCTATACGCTCAACAATCATGATTTTCTTCACTTTTCACCTCCACATAGAAAAATTATCTAAAAGAATGTTATTTAAAAAAAATATTAATAAAATATAATTATTTAAAAATAAATATAAAGACATAATATTTATTATTATTATTATTTGTGATGTGATGCAAAGAAATGAGGCCATCACGTTTTGTCCATATACGAGGACATTGGTTTTCAAATGAGAGCTCCATCCACTTACATAGAAGTATTGAAGTTGGGTGGGGACATATTGATGGGACTTTTGATAAAATTACGTCGGTTTTTAAAAATAATTCCTATATTATCGGAATAAGAAAAATAATTTCAAGCCTACGTAGAAAGTCCAATTAAGAGGGATAAAAGAAATTCTAAATAAGAAATCGTCTCCAAAAAAACTATTTTCATAAAAAAAAAAAAGTAAAAAAAATGAAGTGAGAAATTGCATATTAAAGAGACAATTTCCATAAAAAAAAAATTTAAATTTTCACTTTAATGTTAAAAAAAAAAAACACCTAAATGGGAAATCGTCTTTTAAAAAGACAATTTTCATAAAAAAAAAAATTAAATTAAATTCTCACTTAAAAAAAAGAAAAACACCTAAGTGGGAAAATAATTTATTTAAGAGATAATTTTCATAAAATAAAAAAATAAATAAATTCTCACTTTAAAAAAAAAAAAAAAAAACAACGTGGAAAGTTAAAGAGACGACTTTCACACAAAGTCACCACCCCATAAATTCTCACTTCAAAAAAAGAAAAAAAACCAAAAAACAAAACCTTTAAAAATCCTTTTTTTTTTTTTTTCATTCTTTAGGGTATTCATATAATAATACAATTATTATAAATATGTATTATAAAATTAATTAATTTTATTTATTAAATTTAATTTATAAATAATACACTAAAATTTATATAAGATAAATAATATTTACATATTGTTTTTTTCTTTAACTTTGGAATTAAAAAAAAATTATTATCAAGTTTATGTGAAAATTGAGTTTTAAAAAATTGTTATTAATTTATTAAATAAAAAATAAAAAACAAAAACGTGATTTAAAAAAAAAACTTTAAAAATCCATTTTTCTATTTTATATTATACTTATACAATAATACAATTATTAAAAATATATATTATAAAATTACTTTTTTTTAATATGGAATAGAAAAATGGATTTTTAAAGTTTTTTTTTTAAATTGTTGATGACGTTTTTGTTTTTTTTATTTTTTATTTAATAAATTAATAACAATTTTTTTAAACTCAATTTTCACAAAATATTGATAATAGTTTTTTTTTTTTAATTTGAAAGTGAACGAAAAAATATATAAATATTATTTATCTTATATTAAATTTAATATATTATTTATAAATTAATTTATAAATTAAATTTAGTAAATAAAATTAATTAATTTTATAATATATATTTATAATAATTATATTTTTGTATAAATAGAATTAAGAATGAAAAAAAATGGATTTTTAAAGGTTTTGTATTTTGGTTTTTTTTTTTTTGAGTGAGAATTTTTCACTTTTGGCTTTTTGTGGAGGGTGGTGACTTTGCGTGGAAGTTGTCTCTTTAAGAGACGACTAAGTGAGAATTTAATTATTTTTTTTAAGTGAGAATTTTAATTTTTTTTTGTGGAACCCACATGGTTTATTTATTTATTTATTTATTTTTTGTGGAAATTGTCTCTTTAAGAGACGATTTCTTGTTTAGGCGGTTTTTTTTTTTTTAATTTTAAAGTGAAAATTTAATTTTTTTTTTTTTTTTGTAAAAATTGTTTTTTTAAGAGACGATTTCTCACTTACAATTTCTTTTTTCCCTCCTAAGACATAACTATCGTAGATTTAGAATTATTTTTTTTACTACGATAATTTAAAAATTATTTTTAAAAACTGTCGTACTTTTATAAAAAAAATCCCACATTGATGGACCCCGTGCCTAAATTTGGTTCAATACGAGGAGGATATTTCCACCTCAAATTATTTTTAGATCACACAATGCAATAGAAACTCAGAATTTTTTTTTTTTTCAAAAATATAAATTTTGGAGAAAGAAAAAGTAAATAAATTCAAGAAAAACAACAGCCCCACGTCTTAAATCTACTCACCCAAGATGAAATAAAAAGGGACAAAGGCCCTCTCCCTCTCCCACCACATTCCACAAGCCACACACCCTCTAGCTCCAGCTTCTGCCTCTCAACATGGGGACCTTAGAAGTACAAACACCCTACTCCACCGCTGAAAGATCCATCAGTGCCACCGACGGCGATGAAGACGAGCTCTCGCCCATCGAGGAAGTCCGGCTAACCGTGACCAACACCGACGACCCCAGCCTCCCCGTGTGGACCTTTAGAATGTGGTTCATGGGCTTGTTCTCATGTGCACTCCTCTCATTTCTCGACCAATTCTTCGCGTACAGGACTGAGCCGCTCATCATAACTCAGATCACCGTCCAAGTTGCCACCCTCCCCATTGGCCACTTCATGGCGGCGGTGCTACCCACCACCAGGTTCCGGATTCCAGGGTTCGGGTCACGGTCATTTTCGCTCAACCCTGGTCCGTTTAACATGAAGGAACATGTCCTCATTTCCATCTTTGCTAACGCCGGAAGTGCTTTTGGAAGTGGCTCTGCTTATGCTGTTGGTATAGTCACCATAATCAAAGCCTTTTATCAGCGAAAGATCTCCTTTTTGTCTGGTTGGCTTCTCATAATCACTACTCAGGTGAGGAAATTGTTTTACGAATTTCTTGTTTTTTGGAAATGTTTTTCTTGCTTTGGGAAGCAGCACAAGTGGTTTCAAATATTGATTAGCGCGTGAGACATTTTTGTTGGTGAAATATCTTTATTATAATAATTCATAGCATCTTCCATTAAAATAAAAATTAAAAATCTACCCCACTGTCATCACTTCTTGGATAATTTGTTTGTATTTGGGTGGCTTTTTGACTCTGTTTTTCTTGCTCTTTGGAAGTGGAATATTGCTTTGGTTTTTGCTTCTAAATTCCACAGGGTGGTTGGTTAATAGAATCATCTCATTTTGAAAGTAAAAATGTGTTATGATTATGGGATCCATTGGGTGTTAATTGATGTTCTATACCATAGTAAAAAAATATGGAAGCATTTTCTTAGTTTCGAAAAGCGGAAGTTGCTTTTATGCATCATGGGTGCTGCATGTTTTCAGTGGTATTTTTCTTAAATTATGATAGAAAAAATTTGGTTGACTTGGGTCCGTCAATTTGGTAAAAAGATGGCAGCAAGTGGGTTTTTAGATTCCTTGTCTTGAAAGCAAAATCATCGCTAAAAATATGGAGTTGTATGTGGACAGGTATTGGGATATGGATGGGCTGGGCTGCTGAGGAAGTATGTGGTGGAGCCGGCCCATATGTGGTGGCCCAGCTCCTTGGTTCAGGTCTCTCTTTTCCGGTATGTCACCCCCTTTCCCACAGAATCCCTCCAAATTTGCGTATATTTTTCCAATTTTTTGTTTAATGTTTTTATTTTACCAGCAAAAAATTAATAAAAAAAAATACAAGATATCCAATTTTTTAGGAATTCCTATAAATCCCAATACCGTACATATATACGTATGTATAGTAATTGTAATAAAAGATATTTGTGATGAAAAGGATGGACCACAGAGAGAGAGAGAGAGAGAGAGAGAGGGAGAGTCACATGGGCACATAATGTGCTTTAGTATTTTACAGCTAGCGTTCATACCTTGACGTGCTGTGCCCCCCCTTCTTCTTGTTGGCTTTTATAGGTAAAAGTCAGAAAACCTGTCCTTTTCTCCTTTTCTTAAGCCTCAAAAATCCAACTTTGCATTCAATTGTCTTTAGTTTCAACCCAGCTGACTTAAAAGACTTCAGATTCTGATTCTATTTTCAAATTTTGTTTATTTTTTCGGGTAACTGAATGCAGCTTCCTATTTTGAGAAAGAAGAAAAATAAATCACCATGAAATTCAAAATTTCAAAAGTCGTAATTCTAATCATATCAATCATGAAGGTTTTTGCATACCACCAAAAAAGCACCTTTTTGATAATCATGTCAAAATATTGCCACCAAACCAAAACTAAAACTGACCACGCCATCAAAATAAATAAATTTCACTTCTTTAAATCTCATCCCAATTTTCCCTACTTCAGTCCTGTTTATTAGAACCAACTCATTTGTTTTTATTTTTGTGTAATAGTCTAGATTCAATCACATGTAGATTTGGATTCAAAATTGGGTATAATAATTAAGATAGATATGGATTGATACTTTAGAATCAGAAGTACTAGTTGCCAATTTATGCCAATCCACCTACCATATCTCCTTGGTAGAGCTTAAATCTTGCCATGTCCGAATGGGATAGATCTCCAGTCCAATATTTCGACTACCAGCACTGGCCTTGTCGGCTTGTGCCCTTTGTGGCCACTCTTAGGGATGAAGACTTTCAACTAAAATCCTAACTTTTTCAGTTCCAAATGAATTCGGATTCATATCATATGAGCAGCTCAATCCAATCAGAACCCATTCAAGTTTGACCCCCTTTTCTCAACCTTGAAGATCTACAGCAACTCAGTTGCTGGATGTTATCCGTTCTACCTCTACTTCCTCAGTTCCCACTTGCCTTTTTTCCTTTGCTTTAACCCATATGTCAACACCCCACCACCATGTTGGGCCACAAGCCGCAATAAAGGGAGATCTACCTTTCCCAAGTTTGAAGCCTTTTAGTTGACCTAGCCGCCTAAGCAGAAATTTTATGGGGAAGACCCAACCCAAAAAACTTGAACTGAGCAAAACTGAAAAATTATGTTTTCACAAAAATCTACAGCCACACAGACAACCATGGAAGAACAAAGACGAAAAGTCTTTGTCCCACCGGTGAAGGTCCTTCTCAGAAAACACACAATCAAGAGGTGTCAATCAATTTTAAGGTTAAATGCCCCCGCCACCCATCACTATAAGTCCATAATTGAAAAAGGAGAAATGTTTTGCCACCATTATCAATGACCAAGTTGGCAGCCTCAAACTTATGGTCAGTAAATGGCCTCAGCCAGGCTGATGATAATTCATCAACTAAGCTGATAGTGGAATTAGGGTCAATATTAGTAGTCATGACAAATTCTAACTCTTCCTTACAAGATAATTCACCCACATGGTGGACCATCTGCTGTCTATGTAATCAAGAAGGGGATAGTAATGTATATACCAACAATCAATAAACAATGACCATGATAATGATAACTATGATGACGATGCTTAACAATAAAGCCCAGATGTGCATGTTTGATAGGCAGTGCTAGGCGTGCTGTGTGTGCTAGTGCGCTATTATTTCGAATCATGTATTTGGGCCTATCTTACCTACATGTGACAACCAACCTGTTTGACCAATCTTCACATAGAATTGTTTAGACGATCTGAAAACCAATTAGACAACAGGCAGAAGTAGGAGAACAGGAACTACAGTGAAGAAAGAACTTATGAATAATGAATTTTGATGCATCTTTAGAACTGATAATTGGTGTGGGTTAAGTGGAGGCTTGCTCTTGTAGGGGATCCCCTAATAACTCTACAAACTACAATTCATAAGAGTCCTTGTTTCACACAATCCATTCAACTCTCTTGTTTTCCTGTATAAAAAGAAGGGACAACAATCTATGTCCTTTTAGGCTTATAAGGCTTGTGAATCCAAGTTGTAAGGACTATCTGCAGGATCGCAAAGCAGAAAATAATAGGATCTTTTTTCTGAATGCAAGAGCACATGGTCATGCAAGGCAGTCAAGACACTGACCGTGCTAGGTCTACAGGTTAGTTCCACTGAGGCACCAACTTCTTATTTCAATATAGCCACCTCTTCAATTAGCAGTTTTGATGAAATTATCAAACTAAAATATTTAAAGAAAAACCATGAGAGCGTTGAATCGTTTCCTGCATGGAAGTATGTAAGAAGAACAAAAATGCCCTTTCTATACAGTAGAAAATAGTTCAGAGAAAATCATAAAGAGGGAATAATTTCATGGCCTTATTTTGGTTAAGACTCCACAATATGTGCAACCTCACATAAGTGTCATGCATACAACAACAACATGAAAAAAATTAATATCAACACAACTTGTTGCTGGTAGGATGGAACAAGTGAACAACAATAATAATAATATCAGTACTACTGGTTGCTGGTAGGATGGACTATGATGGAACTTTTTGGCAGCTAGTTTTATAATCTAAATTATGGAAGGGTCATTGCAACATCACCCAAACATATTTTTTTCTGGTGGCTATTTGTACATATAAAAAAATGTGTGCATATGTTAGCATCATGAAGTTCCAAATAGGTAGGATAGGTTTATCATAGATGTTCAGTCATTTGTAAATTTTAGCTGCCAATATAAGGGATTGCACAATTGCAGTAATCTTATTCAGGTTGACTATGAAGAAGTTTGGAAATAACATGAATACATACTACTGAAATAATGAAAAGGAGTCTGAACTGTTTGATATTCTGAAAAGACTTCATTTAAACATGCGCTTGGGAAACATAAGTTCACCCTTTCCAGAAACCTGAAAACTCAATCTTTACTTATTGGTGACTCTTTCTAGGAATTGTAATAGAGTCACACTCTGTTTTGGTTATCAAGGATATAATCTATTCTTCCCCCCATTTTATATAAAAGCCTCATTTTATAAAAAACAGGCTTCTTTCAAATGTAATATTCCTCAAAAGACATTAATTTACCCATTTGTGCATGCATATCAAGATCACCATATTACATCTTTACCTGTTTCAACCTAAAATTTACTCACTTTATTGTTCTCATTAAACTTCAACATTTTGATGATCTATCTTCTATCAGCATTTTGGAAAGTTGTCAATTACATTATTTTCTGATCATCAGACATTCATCATTTTCTCTGTTAAATCACCAAGGCATCATGTCCTTTCTCCTCATCCAAATAACCTTCTAGGCTTCACGCTGTCCTTCATGGTTATTTCAACTTAAAAAACATACTCACCCACCAGCCTTCATCAGACAACCAGATCATCTATAACAACCATCACTAATTTTGGCCTCAATCGATACTACCACTAGTGCCTCTAACATCATAAAATGCATTTGCTTATTATAACCTGCTCATTTTCATGTTATCAATTTGTGGAATTTTTTCCCCCTTTTCCTTTAATCATCATCTCCAAGCACACTAATATTGGGTTTTCATCCACTACAAGTGATGTCTAGAAACTGTTGATGAATTAATGTTGTCTATGATACATAGAATTAAACCTGGAACCTCCATCTCTGCACCAAACCCTGGCATGGACTGAGCCAGCCTCATGGATTGTTTATAAACTTATGTTCATCATTAAACCAATGTTAAGAGAACTGTTTGATCTAAACTGTGCAGGGCATTACATGAGAAAGAGGAGCAACGCATGACAAGAGCAAAGTTCTTCGTGATTGCACTAATTTGCAGTTTTTCCTGGTACCTGATCCCAGGATACCTCTTCTCAACACTCACAAGTATATCATGGGTCTGCTGGGCATTCCCCAAGTCAGTTACAGCCCAGCAATTAGGCTCAGGCATGAGGGGCCTTGGACTTGGAGCCCTAACCCTCGACTGGACTGTTGTGGCCTCTTTCTTATTCAGCCCCTCGTTTCCCCTTTCTTTGCCATTCTCAATATCTTTGTGGGCTATGTCTTGTTAGTATATGCTGTCATTCCTTGGCTTACTGGGGATTTGATATGTACAATGCACATAGATTTCCCATATTCTCCTCTCACTTGTTCACATCGCAAGGACAGCTATATGACATAGCAGCTATTGTAAATGACAAGTTTGAGATAAATCGACAGAAGTATGAGGAGCAGGGACGAATTAATCTAAGCATATTTTTTGCTCTCAGTTATGGCTTTGGTTTTGCAACTATAGCATCCACCCTTACTCATGTCGCTCTCTTCTATGGAAGGTAATGTATAACTTATGATTCTCAGATGCCTTTTCTTCCTGTATTTATTCATTTATTTTTATGAAAAACTATACTTGCATTATAGGAGATTAAAGTAAGAAAATATACAAAAGAAAGAATGACAAAAAATCTTTTAGGGAAAAACACCAAGGAGAAAAGAAAAAAAGTAAGCACAAGAGAATAATAAAGAGGGAAAACCAAAAAAAACACAAAACAGAATAACAAACAATTCATGATGGTAACAAGCCTTTGAATTTGCACCTTAAGGAAGCAGAACATTTCCGCAGATTCTTTTGATTATGATATTTTCTCTAACAATTATTTGGATTGGATAGAACTTCACATAATGTGACAACAAACCAAATTTTCTAACAAATAAACTGAGTCAGAATTGTGGTCCTGAGTTCATTTGATTTCTGTCAATTTTCTTTCAATGATAGTAAGACTAAAGATAATCTCGGAAATTTCTAACCATAGTTTCCTTGAATATTGTCTTCCATGATCGACATCTTTGGTTTCCAATCCTCCCAGCATGTGTGGGTGTGCTGGTGCATGCATTTTGTGTATTCAGTTTTCCAATTATGTTTATCACTAAAATGACAAGGAACCACTTAACACTTGAAACTGTCTCCCATTCTATTAGATTTACTTTTCATCACAAAATTTATGCTTCCCAAACAAAAACGAGAAGGTTTTCGAAGAGAATTTTTTTTTTTTTTTTTGCCCCAAAAAGAGCTTTTAGATGTTTAGCCAATTTTGACACATAATTTTTCTTAGCTCCAGGTTATTTCAGTTGTCCTTCCCTGATATGATGTAGCATGCTTTTTAGAAGATACATAAATATTCACTATCTAGAGATGAAGAAGACATGCATGAATGATGCATTTAAACAAAATCAGTAATTGAAAGCATCTTCTTTCTCATCCACTTTCTTATTATTTTGAAATTTATTGTGGAAACTGCAACGTTTAACATATGATGATAATGAACAGCGAAATTTGCCAGCGGTATCGTGCTTCTTACAAGGGCAAGGAGGATATCCATACAAGATTGATGAGGAGATATGCAGACATACCTTCCTGGTGGTTCTATTTGTTACTTGTAGTGACAATCGCCGTCTCCCTTGCACTCTGCATCTTCTTGAATGATGAGGTTCAGATGCCATGGTGGGGACTCATCTTTGCTGCTGCCATGGCATTTATTTTTACCCTTCCAATCAGCATTATAACTGCTACAACAAACCAGGTATATGAATTGACCCATTGCTCCTCTTTTTCCTTCTCATATTTTGCAGCATGAGATGTAACCATTGGAATTAATTTACTTCTCTGCATTCATAATGTACTACCAATTTGAAAATCAAGCACACTACGCCAGATTTACCTATTTCAAGTGTTCAACTAAAAACCCCTCAATGGCATATGATCTCAAATAGTTTGGCAATTCTTGTAAGGGAAGTTTTAAAGAAATGCAATCTAAATGCATCCTTTTAGTCACATTTCCTGACTTCATGATATGAAGCTAGGCACTATTATGATGTTTTCTAATATAAGTATCCAAGAAGCATCTGCAACCTTTTTCACTGTCATCATCATCTATGTAAAATCTGTTATTATTCCCTACTAATACTTTGATGAACTATATACAGACACCAGGACTGAATATAATCACAGAGTACGTCATGGGTGTCATATTACCAGGAAGACCGATAGCCAATGTGTGCTTCAAAACCTATGGTTATATGAGCATGGCTCAGGCTGTCTCCTTCCTGAATGATTTCAAGCTAGGACACTACATGAAGATCCCTCCAAGATCGATGTTCTTAGTTCAGGTGCATTTTCTTTTCTCTATCTACCATCTAACAAGCAACAGAAACAAACCAAAACTAAAGCTCACAACATGCTTGCATCTAATATTTTTATACAATTTAGAAATTAAATAACAATAAATATGCAATGATCAACTTAAAATTACAACTTTAAGAATTAGAAAGTAGCTGTTGTCATGGTAGGAAGTATAAAGCTGTGCAGGCTTAGATACAATGCTTTTCATATGAACATTATTGTGGCGAATTATCATGCATTATGGTATTAGAAATTCATATTGTAAACATACAAAGCATCAGAAATGCCCAAAGGGTGGCTGTCAACAAAGTTTTGTGGCCTTTTTTAAATCAGCTGATCCTACTTTTGTATCGTTATTCTTTAGACTTCTACTATGGTACAATTGTTGATGCATTCTACATTGCATATGCCCACTTGCCAGTTTATAGGAACGATTCTGGCAGGAACAATCAACATTGCAGTGGCATGGTGGTTGCTGACTACTATTAAGAACATATGCCAGGATGAACTCCTTCCTCCTGACAGTCCTTGGACATGCCCTGGTGACCGGGTCTTCTTTGATGCATCTGTTATATGGGGTTTGGTAGGACCTAAACGAATCTTTGGAAGTCTTGGAAACTATCCTTCCATGAATTGGTTCTTTCTTGGAGGTGCATTGGGACCGGTTGTGGTTTGGGTATTTCATAAGGCATTCCAAAGCAATCTTGGATTCCCCTAATTAACCTTCCAGTCCTTTTGGGAGCAACAAGTATGATGCCACCGGCAACCTCACTAAATTACAATTCTTGGATTCTTGTTGGAACAATTTTCAACTTTTTTGTCTTCCGTTATCGAAAGCAGTGGTGGCAGAGGTACAATTATATCCTTTCAGCTGCGATGGATGCGGGGGTTGCTTTCATGGCAGTGCTATTGTACTTCTCACTGGGCATTGAGGAGAAAGGTCTCAGTTGGTGGGGTACAGATGGTGAACACTGTAAGCTGGCAACTTGTCCTACAGCCAAAGGCATTGTGGTTGATGGCTGTCCAGTGAACTAACATTTAGTTGTATTTTCTTCTATACATGTTTTCAGTTTGGAAAGTAGCACAGATAGAATTATCAGGTATTGCAATGGTTGTGTTTGATATCAAACTGCACCCATGGAAGACACTACATTTGCCATATGTATTTTAACATCTTATACGAAATTATCTTGCATTTCCATGCATTGGTGTTGAACGTTGCACTTAATATTCTGCCCCAAAAGTGACAACCAGATTCAATTCAAATTTTAGTTGTACAAAAACTACTCTCAAATTTGAATGCATTTGTGGAGAACTTCTACCATTCACATTCCAAGATCATACTATGGGGTGGCACATGTAATGCATGAGAACTATGTCATCATCATCCATGGTACTGGAGGTGCTAGAGCATTAGCAAGTGTGGAAGTGGTGAGCAAGCAAAGAAACTTTATCGTGGAATATTATTAGGAAAAGAAGAATGTGTGGAAAGAATGTGCATGTGGCAAAACCCAGGGTTTTCCATTAATAGCAGAGACAGATACATGAAAGTAAAGACAATTTATGATTTCAATTTGAAATCTAATACATCCAATGACATTCATGGCATACAAGTCCTATTTCAAGTGAATGTGTACCAATTCAGTGATCTGTAATTTTTGCTAATTTTCTTCTGATAGCAGAAAAGTACATTATATCAATCATTTGTAATCAGGGAAATGGAAAAAACTACTACACAAACCAGTTTTTTTTAGGCAATAAGACTTCTCAGAATTCAAACTTCTAAAAACAAAATATTTTTAGGCAATAAGAAATATGTGTTAAGAGACTCCACACAAAAAAGGGGACACAGAATACATAGGAATTAGGCACTTTCCAAACAATCAATAAACTCGAGAAAAAGAAATTTTGCTCACATCCAAAGATTTTTAAGGCCTGATGAGAGCTCTTGGTACCCTAAAAAATTCCTACTACTCTGCCCTTTGAATAATGGTTTTTAACTTTTATTGAGCATGCATAATGACGTAGAAAATTCTAGAGCACCTCTTGGTACTATATCCATCAATTGATAAAACTAGAGGAGACCAGTGAAGGGAAGAGTCTGTCTCAGTCTCCACCTTTTTCATTCTCTTCCTCTCAGTCCATTTTCATCTTGAAAAAAATAATTGCAATGAAATTAAAATTATAAACTAATAATGAAGAAACACCCAAATTTCTAATAAAAAACTTAGATAGTACAAAAACATCTCATAAAAATTAAAATAAAATCTTAAATAATATATTTTTATAAAATCTTAAA